>NC_084511.1:29508231-29568964 GCF_024500385.1 Phyllopteryx taeniolatus | reverse complement strand
TCAGGTTTCTGCACGAGTCGTTCGGGGGCAGAGGGCAAAAGACTGTTTATCTTCGAAAGGGGCGGTCCAGTAGTTTATTCAACGTTGCCCTGAATTTAATAACTCCTGTTTCATGAAATGTGACATTCTAACTGTTGAAACTTGTGCATTCATTTGAATATTTTGGGATGTGTCCAGTTCTCTTGCTCTCGATGACGCCATCACCGTTCAGGATGCTCTTTATTCAATGGCTTTGCTCGAATCAAACGTTAATCAGTCGTGCGGTTTGTGTTCTGATTTTTGATTCCTACTTGTTGAGCGTGACTGTGGTTTCGTGTCTGCCTTTGGATTGTTTTAGCTCTATCGGAAGTCTCGGGCATGTTTGTTTTCCGTGCGGGCACTGGTCCACCTAAATCCCGCTCATGTCGTCATGTCTCCAATCAAGTTTAAAGACCCATTCTGTCCAGTAAATATGAGTTAATTGCCTTAGATTTGCTCCTAAACTCGGTCAGTTGTTCGGGAACTTTATCGCGATGCGATCCGAAGTTCAGCACTTCTGACGTTCAGGCATCAAGCCACAAGTCCTGTAAATATGCTTTGAAATGGGAAGTTGCCTGATGAACGAAGTTGTCATGGTTTCAAAACAAAAAAGTCTTAAAGGGAGTTGCATTTCAGTTCAAAACAGTTCATAGAATAGATTTTATTTTAAAAATGAAGTTGAGGTTAAAAACGGCACCTGAATGAAACCATGCTGGAATGAAGCGCATTCGCTGGAATCATCATGAGGATGAGGCCACGTCGAGCTCGGCTTGCATGGAACAGACGCTTTTATATTCATATCATATTTGGCAAATGCTACGACTTGGAGAAATGGAAATGGCTCAAGATATTCTGGAGAAAGACCGATGTTGTATCCTTGCTTTCAGTTGTTTGGTGGAAGGGGGGGGGAAAAAAAGGTGATTGTGAAAGCATACGTTTTGTTCACCCGTATTCCAATACAGGCTACACGATGATGATTGAAGTTGCGCGACGGAAATGTGTCGAATTCGAGCCTCTTATTTGGAGAGGTGTTATACACTCAGACAGGTTAGTGACGAGACCAAAAATTGCATCATTCGATTGTATTGGTTTTCGTCCATCAACTTGGAACAGCGGGACCGATTGTTGACGTCCCCGGAGGGGGGGCCTGACATTGCAACTGTTTTGCAACTATTAGTATGAAAATAATAAGCGTAATAATAGTGATCTCATTTCTTTTTTTTTTTTTCTTTTCTTTTTTTTTTTTTGGTGTGTATTTCGTCCATGAAGGTGCACGCTTGTGTACGCATGATGATTTTCTGAGCAAATGTCCTTTTGAACGACATCTATAACGGCTATCTAATTATGATTTTTTTTTATTTTTTTAATGATTTTTCTTTAGTCATGCGCACGCAGTCAGCTGCTCTACCGCAAGCAATCCTCACGGTGTCAGTATGCACCAACAGACGGGGCGAGACGTTCTCTCCGTTTCTCTGTGAATGAAGTCATCGCCTCAGTCTCATTTTGGGCCGGTGCTGTCCACGGCAGTTTCTTTTGTGACTGCCTGCTGAGATTGTTTTGACTTGGCGATACATAACCACGATCATTTGAATATATTTGGAGCAAGCGGACTCCATTTTTTTTTTTATTTATCTTTATTTTTTTTGGGAACCGACGGTCTCTGCTCTGCGGCGCAATGAGACGCGGCAGAACGGCGCTACGTTTTGGACTCGCTTTTGTGTTTCTCGTCCTCCGTTCCGTCCGCGGGGACGTGAGCTACTCCGTTCCAGAGGAGATGAAACGCGGATCTGTCATCGGGAACGTCGCTCAGGACCTGGGAATGGACTCCGGTAGGCTCGCCGCTCGCAAGGCCCGCGTCGACACGGAGAACAGCAACGTGAAATGTTGCGCTATTCATCTCAATACCGGAGACTTGGTTGTACAAGAAAGGATCGACAGAGAAGGGCTGTGCGCCAAAAAGCCGACGTGTGTCATCAAACAGGACTTGGTTCTGGAAAACCCGCTTGAAGTGCACCGTGTTAATATCCGCGTTCAGGATATTAATGATAATGCGCCGCAATTTAAAGAAGATTTGCTGAAATTGGAAATTCGTGAATCTGCGGTCAAGGGTGCGCATTTTCTGTTGGACGAGGCCCACGATGCAGATATCGGTGAAAATGCTGTTCAGGGTTACTCCCTGCAGAAGAATGAACATTTCTCATTAAACGTCAAGACGAAGGGGATTGGACGTAAATATGGCGAATTAGTCCTCGACAAAGAATTAGACAGAGAGAATGAAAGTGAAATTGTACTTCTGCTGACTGCATACGATGGCGGCTCCCCTCAGAGATCCGGTACAGTCCGAATCCACGTCACCGTGCTGGACGCCAATGATAATGCACCTGTGTTTAGTCAGACAGTCTATCAAGCCAGTCTGCCTGAAAACTCGCCTCTTGGTACGTTGGTGATAACATTGAGTGCGATCGACCCCGATGATGGAATAAATGGAGAAGTTTTCTATGGATTTGACCATGTTGATGAACGTCAAGTTTTTTCGATGAGTCCGAAATCAGGAGAGGTCAAAGTGGCAGGTGCGATAGATTATGAAAAAGAATCATCGTACGAAATGCAGATAAGTGCCAAAGATGGACTGGGGTTGGCCTCATATGCAACCCTAATTATTGAAATCATTGACACAAATGACAACGCCCCGCTTATTTACGTCAAGTCGCTGACCGATCCGGTGGCGGAGAACGTGCCGCCTGGCACCGAGGTGGGCATCGTTCACGTGCAGGACAGAGACTCTGAGCAGAACGGGCAGGTCCGCTGCTCCGTCCAACAAGACGTCCCCTTCCGCTTAGTTCCTTCCATCAAGAACTATTATTCTCTGGTGACTAGCGGCCAGCTGGACCGCGAACTGGTGTCCGATTACAACATTACAATCGGCGCCAGCGACGAGGGCTCTCCTCCTCTGTCCTCCCGGAAAAGTCTTCACCTGTCCGTCGCCGACGTCAACGACAACCCGCCCGCGTTCGAGCGGGAGTCCTACAGCGCCTACGTGAGCGAAAACAACAAAGCCGGCTCGGCTTTGTGTCGGGTCGGCGCTCGAGACCCCGACCGGAGACAGAACGGCACGGTGGTTTATTCTCTGTCGGCGGGCGCGCAGGTGAACGGCGCCCCGGCGTCCTCCTACGTGTCGGTGGACGGAGACACGGGGGCCGTCCGCGCCGCTTGCTCGTTGGATTACGAAGACCTGAGGAGTTTTCGAGTCCACGTGGTGGCCAGAGACAAGGGTTCTCCTCCGCTGAGCAGCAACGTGAGCGTCAGCGTGTGGATATGGGACGTGAATGACAACTCTCCTCAGATACTGTACCCCGCCCCGGAGGGCGACTCCTTCATGACCGAGCTGGTCCCCAAAGCTGCGGACGGAGGCTCCGTGGTGTCCAAAGTGATAGCGGTGGACGCCGACTCCGGACAGAACGCCCGGCTGTCCTACCATATCGTCAAGGCCACGGATCCGGGACTTTTCACCATCGGTCTCCACAGTGGAGAGATCAGGACCCGGCGGGACATTGGCCAATCTGACAGCATGAAACAGAACCTGATGGTGGCGGTGAAAGATAACGGACAGCCCCCTCTCTCCGCCACCTGCTCCGTGTATTTACTCCTTTCCGATAACTTGGCCGAGGTGCCGGAACTGAAGGACGTTTCCTACGACGAGCGGGAGAAGAATTCCAAAGTCACCTCGTATCTGCTGGTGGCGCTGGTGTCCGTGTCCACCTTCTTTCTGACCTTCATGGTGGCGGTCCTGGCTGGGAGCTTTTGTCGCAGGAGAAAGCCCAGACTGTTGTTGGACGGAGCGGTCGCCGTCCCCGGCGCGTATCTCCCTCCGAATTACGCCGATGTCGACGGCGCGGGAACCTTACGCGGCGCCTACGACTACGACGCCTACTTGACGACGGGCTCCAGGACCAGCGACTTCAACTTTGTGCGTTCTTACGACGACGACACGCTGCCCGCGAAGAGTCCCGGCGACTTCGATGACGAGCTTCGCGATTCTTTCGACCCTCTTGAGGTAGGCACGAAGATTAATACCTTTTATTGGTTTTGTTGTCACAATTCCATTTGCCCTAGCCTGTACGTTCCAATCATTTCCAAGCACAAGTGTCCTTTCCCGCATCTTCAACCTTTCTAATCATGACATGTTTGTGTGCATTTTGATTCGTATATGCTAAACCGTTCAAATGATGTCCAGTTCCTTTTGGAAGGCTTTTCAACTGAAAACACTCACTTGATCAGTGTCTGAAAAGCTAAGTCTTGTGATACTCGCTTTTCCCAGTGTAGTGGTGCGCACGACTGACTTCTTGTTTCTCACTCACTGTGACAGTATTTGCTAAAAGTTATTTCGCTGGCTGAATGTGCCCTGATTGACTCGTCAGTGACTCCTCCATGATGGAGTCACTTTGATTTGGCCAAAATCAGCCGCGATTGCTTCCAGCTCCCTGTAAACTGAACGGGATGAGCGGTTGAAAAAACCTGTAGTTTCATTTGGTCTTGAGACAGATGCCGGTATTATTCAGCCGTGCAACGCTTAGGACCTTTTACTTTTTGGTCACTTTGGAGTGTGGGTCCGTCTCACAATAGACCAACAATTCAACACTGTTTGCGTTTAACTTGAAACTTGCAAGTTGACAACAATTTAAGATGTGAGCAAGTGGAGAATGTGGTCCACAGTTTCAGTATATTGTAATCTCCCTTCTGTCATTTATTAAATAGGGTAAATGTTAACATTGGAAATGATTTCCTGTCCTTGTTGTCAGTATAATTCCTGCTTTTGCAATTTTTCTTTTTTCATTTCCTCCATAGTTGCTTTCTTCACATACATCACAACGCATTTATATATGTGGCTCTTTAGTGGTCTGTGTTTCAAGAAAAATAATGATACAATACTTCTAGGTGCGTAATGCATGATGTGAGCAGTTCAAATTCCAAGTATTGGCCTTACAACACAAATAATGCCTCTCGGTTTAACTTTAGGTGAGGCTCCTTTTTTTGAATGGACAGAAGTATTCTGGCATCTGTTCATGACATCCCTCGGAAGTGGAAAGGGAAGTTCATGTGAGCTCGTCTGCCCATGTGTAGCTACAGCTTTTGGGAGGTCAGAGGTCACTGATGAGGGGCCTAAACGTGTTCGAGTTCACCCCAAACGTCTTCGACGGGTTGAGGTGACCTGATCCGAGCTGCCCCTTTATGGATTTTGCTTTGCGCGATGGGGCGGAGTCACAGTCGATGGAAAAGGCCTCCCCTAAACTGCTGCGCTCATCGAAATTGAATGTCTCGTTCAGGTGAAAAATTAAGACACAGAATGAATATGCAGTTCATCCAATCGGGACTTCAGTGAGGCCCGACCGAGTATTAGTCAGCCGGCCTCGCGTTTCTTCTTCCGGTTTGGTGGCGATCTTGTTTCCAAATAAGAATCTCGAGACACTAGACCTGTCTTTGAGGATTGAATACAACGAAACCAAGAATACAAATGTATCAGTTTAATGGATTGCAAGGCTATGGTCGGATGGAAGCATAAAGTGCACCGGACTCTCTTCCTTCTCTCGTGGGATCCGGAAGCCGAGTGGTACCTCTTTTCAGATAACAGTCAGTTTCCTCAGCGGCTCCTCATCAAAACATCTCTCAACTGTTCTCAGCCTGAATGTTATCGGTATGTCTGTGGTGCGTGTGTGTGTGTGTGTTCATACCATTGTGGTCAGTTTTTACAAACAAAAGCTAGTGTGTGTGTCCTAGTGTCCTGTAAGCAGCAACATAGAAATATATCGTACAATCCCAAACTCTGATTAAATGAGTCATAAAAGAGGAGTCTGTCAATTGTGGTTCGGCTCAACCTTTCTTGTTTTGTTCAATGTTTTTGAAAGATATACTTCACAAAGACGTCGGTCTGTTTCTAAATCCTTTGTACGAAAGAGAAAAAACGAACGGATACAGTAAGCGTCTCCGTTAATGAGAGGAAATGTAAAGCCAATGAGGTTTGGTGTTGTGCTCAGTTTTTATCAAACACATTTTTCATTTACGACAAAAGCTTCTTTTTATCTCGTCCTGTTCAGCTGTTAGGTCAAGCAGAATGGAAAATCTGTGTCCCTTTTATGCCGGAACAGTTTTACTGTGTCCCGGTGGAGTTTTTAAGGTTCTGCTGTGGTATTATAATTGAGTTTGATTGAGAATCAGATTTGATCAGTTGAACAGAACAACGTTTCTAGAAGGGAGAAAGAAACAAAGACAAAGCACGAATTGTAAATAGGATGAGAAAAGTCAATCATTACATTATCTCCAACAATAAAACGTTAAATATGAGTGTTGCATGGGGCTGTAGTGCTACACCCTGTGAGGGAAGGACAGGACAGGACAGGACAAGCTAGAACAGGACAAGATAGAACAGGACAAAGACAGGAGAAGAAGCACGCAGGACCAGGGTGGTGAACCCGGCTGTACAACTGCAGTGTGGTGGCGTTCATTATGTAAATTCTAAAAGTCTACAGGACGAGAGTATAAGTGTGGGGATACACAAGCGATTTGCATATTCATGAGTTATTTGTTGCAGTGAGTGCGTGAGCCCACAGCCAGTGAGAAATGTGAAAAAAGGCTGGATCATCTTTATTTGGAGCGTATACGTTGACAATTGGAGAAAGCTTGTAAAATATTGTAGCCTGCAAAATGATATATCGGCCTTCTGGATCTGCGACTGGACTATTTATTGTAAAAAGTAGTCTTTCATGGACTCGTATTGAGACTCCTCTTTGTCTACAGTTCTAAAAGGCCGAGATAACCCGAGTGAAATTCGAGTCAATGAGGCGTTTTTCTTCTGACTTCGTAAGGTGCGTTTCTTGTAATAGGAGGAGGTCTCGTTTAAGTTTAGTGGTATAATCCATAATCTTAATTCTCTTTGCCTGTGATCGAATGCCGTTGACGTTCCAAGACACCAATGTGAAGTGTGACATATAATGGGTGTGTGTATCATCATTTTCAATAGATTTGGTACTATGCATTCTTTGTTGTTGTTGTTGTTGTTGTTGTTGTTTTTTTTGGACAGTTTTCAGGAGATTTTTTTTGGTATTGTTGTTGCCGAATGTTATTTCGAGAGGCTGATAGAGATGCTATATTTGAGTACTGCAAAGCCAGGGTACATAGAAGGGTAGCCAACAAACACTGAACATAGGAAACGAATCAATAATAAAGTGTGTGGTGGTGGTTTGTGAAACGAAATCCATTTTTGACAATTCATGACGGCAACGGATCAAAAGTAGTACTTGTCGAGAAGAGCCAAGGCGTGACGTCGGCATCACGAAACAGTTGGCCGTCGACATATAGCTCGTCGACAGCGAGCCACGCTCGTTTGCCTCGGTCGCGGAAGTCCTTCATCAACGGGTACAAAACTCTCCGCCTCTCATTCGTCTCCTTGCGGAACTGGTCGTTCGTTCCAAACGAAGTCCCTCGACGCTCCCGACCTTTTGGATTTGCTGGAAGTGTTCAAACTTTGCAACGATGGGACGTGGTCGGTTTCCTGGACGAGGGCCTCCCAATCGGACGACACGGTGAAAAGTAATCTTGTCGACTGTATCTTGAGCGCGGACATCATAAAACCTTGAATCTGCACCTCGCGGTCTTGCGGAGCATTGTATGGAACGCCTGGGAGAATGAAGTTGTCACGCATGCTTCTTGATTGCATGTCCAACGTAGTTTCTTTCATGAGTTTATATTCCAGTCTAAGAGTTTGTAGTTCTGCTGACGTTGACATCATGTTTGACGGAAGCGCAGTTTTATCTCATCTTAGCTCGTTCACTTGTTGTTGCGTGAATTCCAAGCTCTTTCTGAGTTGGGCGATCTCCTGGCGAAGCAAATCAAGGGCAATTGACAATTTCTTGTCTCCCAGCAAATTTCGTAATGTCATCGAAGTTCCTTGAATATTATTTTGGAGCTTGCAGCACAGTGATCTGGTAGTTTTGCACATTTGGCCCACAATCAGGAGATGTGGCTTTCCATCTCCATTGAAATGTGGGTGGAGTTTTCATCTTCTCCCCGCACTTTGTGGGACTTTTCTCCAGGTTCTCCGGGTTCCTCCAAGTCTCCATCGCCCATGAAATCAGAATCAGAATCAGAATCAGAATCATCTTTATTTGCCAAGTATGTCCAAAACACACAAGGAATTTGTCTCCGGTAGTTGGAGCCGCTCTAGTACAACAGACAGTCAATTTACAGAACACTTTGGAGACATAAAGACATTGACAAAAAACAACAACAAACAACAATTGTGCAAAAAGATGCAGAGTCCTCAGTTCGAATGGCTAATATCGCAATAGTCCGGTGCAATGACCATTGTGCAAAGGGCACTGAGACTTCAAGGAGTGTATGCGGTTTAAAGTGACGAGTACTGCGATAATCTGGGACAATGGTTGTGCAAATGTTACAGATACTCCTCAATCAGTGTGCAAATGGAGCAGATGCTACTCTGGCATGAGTGGCCACTATATGCAAATAGTGCAGCACGGCGAGACAACTACAGTGAGTGCACGAGTAATACATAATACAGAAATGTGACAACGAACTCAAGTCAAAAAATTGCCAGCTTGTTGTAATGGAATTGTAAGTTAGCTGTTCAAGAAGTTGATTGCAAGAGGGAAGAAGCTGTTGGAATGTCTACTAGTTCTAGTTTGCATTGATCGGTAGCGCCTACCTGAGGGAAGGAGCTGGAAGAGCTGGTGACCAGGGTGGGGAGGGTCCGAGAGGATTTTGCACGCCCTTGTCTTAGTTCTGGCAGCGTGCAAGTCCTCAAGGGTGGGTAGGGGGGTACCGACAATCCTTTCAGCAGTTTTGATTGTCCGTTGCAGTCGGAGTTTGTCCTTTTTTGTAGCAGCACCAAACCAGACTGTGATGGAAGAACACAGGACAGATTCGATGACCGCTGTGTAGAACTGTCTCAGCAGCTCCGGTGGCAGGCCGTGCTTTCTCAGAAGCCGCAGGAAGTACATCCTCTGCTGGGCCTTTTTGAGGACGGAGTTGATGTTGGTCGCCCACTTCAGGTCCTGGGAGATTGTAATTCCCAGGAACTTGAAGGTCTCGACGGTTGACACAAGGCAGCTGGACAGCGTGAGGGGCAGCTGTGGCGAAGGATGCCTCCTGAAGTCCACGATCATCTCTACAGTCTCGAGCGTGTTCAGCTCCAGGTTGTGTCGGCCGCACCACAGCTCCAGCCGCTCCGCTTCCTGTCGATATGCAGACTCGTCACCGTCCTTGATGAGGCCGATGACAGTGGTGTCATCTGCAAACTTCAAGAGTTTGACAGCCGGGTGCGCTGAGGTGCAGTCGTTCGTGTAGAGAGAGAAGAGCAGCGGAGAGAGGACACAACCTTGGGGCGCCCCAGTGCTGATGCTGCGTGTGGATGAGGTGGCCTCCCCCGGCCTGACCTGCTGTGTCCTGCCCGTCAGAAATCTGTAAATCCACTGGCAGATGGCAGGTGAGTCGCTGAGCTGGAGAAGCTTGGAGGAAAGGAGTTCAGGGATGATGGTGTTGAACGCTGAGCTGAAGTCCACGAACAGGATCCTCGCGTAGGTCCCTGCACTGTCGAGGTGTTCTAGGATGAAGTGCAGTCCCATGTTGACTGATTCATCCGCAGACCTGTTCGCTCTGTAGGCAAACTGCAGGGGGTCCAGCAGGGGACCTGTGACACTCTTGAGGTGGTCCAGCACAAGACGTTCAAAGGACTTCATGACCACAGATGTCAAAGCGACAGGCCTGTAGTCATTCAGACCCGAGATTGCAGGTTTCTTGGGGACTGGGATGATGGTGGAGCGTTTGAAGCAGGATGGAACTTTACACATTTCCAGTGATCTGTTGAAGATCTGAGTGAAGACTGGCGCGAGCTGGTCCGCGCAGACTTTGAGGCAGGATGGAGACACGTGGTCCGGGCCTGCCGCTTTGTTAATCTTTTGTTGTTTGAAGATGCGTCTCACATCCTGTTCATGGATGGTTAACGCAGAGGTCAGAGGTGTGATTGTGGTCGCGGGTGCGGCCGGATTGGTGTGTGGTGTGAAACTGTCCTTTTCAAATCTGCAGTAGAAGGTATTCAAGTCGTTGGCTAGTGTGCTATTGTTCTCAGCTTGGGGGGATCGTCGCTTGTAATTAGTCAGCGACTGGAATGCATGCCAGACTGATTTAGAGTCGTTTGCGCTAAACTGTTTTTCCAACTTTGCTGTATAGATCCTCTTTGCAATGTTAATTTCTTTGGTCAGCTGGTTTCTAGCTCGATTATACAGGGCCCTGTCCCCGCTCTGATATGCGTCCTCCTTAGCTTGGCGAAGCTGCTTAAGTTTAGCAGTGAACCACGGCTTATTGTTGTTGAATGTGCGAAATGATTTTGTTGGAACACAGACCTCTTCACAGAAACTGATATAGGATGTGACAGTGTCCGTATATTCATCCAGGCTGCCAGCTGAATTTTCAAAGACACTCCAGTCTGTGCAGTCTAAGCAGCTTTGAAGTTCCATCTTGGCTTCATTTGTCCACTTTTTGACTGTTTTCACTGTAGGCTTCGCACATTTAAGTTCTTGCCTGTACGTCGGTATTAAGTGAATTAAGCAGTGATCAGACGAGCCCAGGGCTGCACGAGGTATAGCACGGTATGCGTTTTTTACCGTGGTGTAGCAGTGGTCTAAAGTATTATTTTCCCTGGTAGGACAGTCGATGTGCTGCTTGTATTTAGGGAGTTCGTGGTTGAGTTTAGCTTTGTTAAAGTCCCCGAGAATAATGAGGGGTGAGTCGGGGTGTTTTTTTTCAATTTCGTTGACTTGATCGGCGAGCGTTAGCAATGCGGCGTTCGTGTTAGCTTGAGGCGGAATATAGACGCCAACGAGAATGAATGATGCGAACTCACGTGGCGAGTAGAATGGTTTACAATTTAAGAATAGCGACTCCAAATGCGGGCTGCAGTGTGTGCTGATCACCGTGACGTCCGTACACCATTTTTCGTTGATATAGAGGCATATCCCGCCGCCCTTTGTTTTCCCCGATGATTCCATGTCGCGGTCCGCTCGATGAATGTGGAAACCGGGAAGCATAATGCCGGCATCGGGTACAGCGTCGCAAAGCCAGGTCTCCGTGAAGCACATGGCCGCGGAACGTCCGAAGTCTTTACGGGTCTTTAACAGAAGATGAAGCTCGTCCATTTTGTTGGGTAGGGAGCGTACGTTCGCGAGGTGGATCGACGGGAACGCCAATCTGTGTCCTCTCTTGCGGAGTTTCACCTGAATGCCGGCTCGCTTCCCTCTGTGGCGCCGCGTCCGTCTCCATGCGCCGAAAACCGCGGACGCCGCTCCGGTGAGTAACTCTGGGAAAAAACTGAGCGGATATTCGAAAGTTGGTGACAGAAAGTCTGGAGTAGACTCCTTGATGGTTAGCAGGTCTCCCCTTGTGTAAGTGAGTCGTGTAAGGTCTCCAAAGACGGACGAAAAACACAAAAACAAAGACAATACTAGAGAGCGCGTTACCGAGGCGACCACACTGGTAGGCGCCATCTTGCCGACTGTTAAATTTCCCTCGGGTCCCTTCAAAGGTTGGTTGGTTCATAAAGTACCATGCACTCCGTTTTATTTGAGACCACAATAGATTTTTTAACATTAACGTTTTTTTGTTTTTTTAAAATACATTTTGTCTCTTTCAGGAGCGCCTTTCGAATCTCTGTCCATGGTCCTGAATGCGTTTCCCGTTTCCCTGCTGACTGTTGAGCATTTTCTCATCACTTATCTCTTGTTAGAAAGCATTCATTTACATTTCTCTGGGAATCGTTTTCCATCGTTTACATTTGTTGTATATACTTTCATATTTTATTTTAGTATCTCAAAAAGTACGTTCACAGAACAGTCCAATTTGATCAATGAATGCTCATGCAAAAGGCAAGTCCCAAAGGTGTGTGGTCAGGTTGGTTCTTTTTTGGTGTTATGTCAAGAAAAGTACTCTAGGTGTCAGTATGCACTCACAAACCAAATGTATTGGCACTCCCTCTCACTTCCGTGGACGCACAAAGCCGATTTTTATTGTGCCGCTCTGCTCGAGACGTGTGACACGACTGCGGTCGAAAAAGCGGCGGAAGTCCGTGGACATCATATTCATATTCTAGTTTATCTTGAAAAACTGAGATTTTTATTTTACGGCGCAATGGAGGACAAAAGATTTGCGTCTTTCCGCCGCGGCCTCGTTTTTCTTTTCCTTTTCCTCCACCCCGCCAACGGAGACGTCAGCTACTCCATCCCAGAGGAGATGAAACGTGGATCTGCAATCGGGAATATCGCCAAGGATTTGGGACTCAATTTGGGCCAGTTATCTGCTCGTAAAGCGCGCATCGATGGGGAAGACGACAACGTCCAACACTGCGGCATCAACCTCAACACTGGCGACTTGGTTGTTCAGGAAAGGATCGACAGGGAAGATCTTTGTGGCAAAAAGGCATCGTGTGTTTTAAAGCAGGAACTTGTACTGGAAAACCCAATGGAACTGCACCGTGTTAATATCCGTGTATTAGATGTCAATGACAATACACCACAATTTAACGATGACTCGCTAAAATTAGAAATTCAGGAGTCGGCAGACAAGGGGGAGCGTTTTCTTCTCGGAGAAGCACACGATGCAGACATTGGAGAAAATGCTGTTCAAAGCTACACTTTGCAGCAGAATGATCATTTTAAGTTAAATGTCAATACTAAACCAGGTGGACGAAAGTCCTGTGAATTGGTCTTAGACAAGGAATTGGACAGAGAAGATAAAAAAGACATGATGCTCTTGCTGACTGCTTATGATGGCGGCTCCCCGCAGAGATCAGGAACAGTCGTCATAAACGTCATCGTGCTGGATGCGAATGATAATCCACCTGTGTTCAGTCAAACGGTCTATAAGGCCACTATACCTGAAAACTCTCCACCAGATACTTTGGTGATCACAGTGAGCGCGAGTGATGCAGACGAAGGATTAAATAGCGAAATCGCTTTCGCATTTGACCGCACTTCTGATGGTAGAAGTAATGTCTTTACTTTACACCCCAAGACAGGAGAAGTGAGAGTGGCCGGTGTCGTTGATTATGAGAAAGTATCGTCTTACGAGATGCAAATCAGCGCTAAAGATGGTCTTGGCTTAGTTTCTTATTCAACTTTAATCATTGACCTAACTGATGTGAATGACAACGCCCCAGTTATCACGATCAAGTCGCTGACCGATGCGGTGGCGGAGAACGTGCCGCCTGGCACCGAGGTGGGCATCGTTCACGTGCAGGACAGAGACTCTGAGCAGAACGGGCAGGTCCGCTGCTCCGTCCAACAAGACGTCCCCTTCCGCTTAGTTCCTTCCATCAAGAACTATTATTCTCTGGTGACTAGCGGCCAGCTGGACCGCGAACTGGTGTCCGATTACAACATTACAATCGGCGCCAGCGACGAGGGCTCTCCTCCTCTGTCCTCCCGGAAAAGTCTTCACCTGTCCGTCGCCGACGTCAACGACAACCCGCCCGCGTTCGAGCGGGAGTCCTACAGCGCCTACGTGAGCGAAAACAACAAAGCCGGCTCGGCTTTGTGTCGGGTCGGCGCTCGAGACCCCGACCGGAGACAGAACGGCACGGTGGTTTATTCTCTGTCGGCGGGCGCGCAGGTGAACGGCGCCCCGGCGTCCTCCTACGTGTCGGTGGACGGAGACACGGGGGCCGTCCGCGCCGCTTGCTCGTTGGATTACGAAGACCTGAGGAGTTTTCGAGTCCACGTGGTGGCCAGAGACAAGGGTTCTCCTCCGCTGAGCAGCAACGTGAGCGTCAGCGTGTGGATATGGGACGTGAATGACAACTCTCCTCAGATACTGTACCCCGCCCCGGAGGGCGACTCCTTCATGACCGAGCTGGTCCCCAAAGCTGCGCACGGAGGCTCCGTGGTGTCCAAAGTGATAGCGGTGGACGCCGACTCCGGACAGAACGCCCGGCTGTCCTATCATATCGTCAAGGCCACGGATCCGGGACTTTTCACCATCGGTCTCCACAGTGGAGAGATCAGGACCCGGCGGGACATTGGCCAATCTGACAGCATGAAACAGAACCTGATGGTGGCGGTGAAAGATAACGGACAGCCCCCTCTGTCCGCCACCTGCTCCGTGTATTTACTCCTTTCCGATAACTTGGCCGAGGTGCCGGAACTGAAGGACGTTTCTTCCGACGAGCGGGAGAAGAATTCCAAAGTCACCTCGTATCTGCTGGTGGCGCTGGTGTCCGTGTCCACCTTCTTTCTGACCTTCATGGTGGCGGTCCTGGCTGGGAGCTTTTGTCGCAGGAGAAAGCCCAGACTGTTGTTGGACGGAGCGGTCGCCGTCCCCGGCGCGTATCTCCCTCCTAATTACGCCGATGTCGACGGCGCGGGAACTTTACGCGGCGCCTACGACTACGACGCCTACTTGACGACGGGCTCCAGGACCAGCGACTTCAACTTTGTGCGTTCTTACGACGACGACACGCTGCCCGCGAAGAGTCCCGGCGACTTCGATGACGAGCTTCGCGATTCTTTCGACCCTCTTGAGGTAGGCAGCTTTCACAGATAAAACCCATCCTGTGCATGAAGAACTATGTTGTCGATCATCAATTTTATTGCTCTGGCAGCAGTGTTCCTGTCGTATTTCACGTATCACATTGGAACCATTTTGTCATCTAATAACTTTTGATTGTCTTCTCATTCTTAATATGTACATTCCCAATTTCTGAAAATTGTACAGTGACCGTCTGATCGTCATTGAGATTTTCCATGTACTTTCAGTCCCGTCCAAAGGTATTGCAACGGCAAGGTCAATTCCTTTGTTTTGGTTGCATGCTGAGGACATTTGGGTTTCAGATCAAAAGATGAATATGAGACAAAAGTTCAGAAGTCCAGCCTTCATTTCATCATCTTTACATCTCGATGCTTTGAACAACTCAGGACAGAGCACCTTTTGTTTGAAGCCGCCCACTTTTCAAGTGAGCAAAAGCATTGGAACAGACATGATTCAATGAACTTCAAATGAATAATGTTTCATATTTGTTGGCATAACCCTTACTTGCAATAACTGCATCAAGGCTGCGCAGACTGTCGCATTCTTCATTTGAAATGCTTTTCAAGGCATTTAGTTCTTGTTTGTTTTGGGATTTTCTCACATCAGTCTCCTCTTCAGGAGGTAAAATGCATGCTCTGTTGGGTTAAGGTCTGGTGATTGACTTGGCCAGTCTAAGACCTTCCACTTCCACTTATGAAGTCCGTTGCTGTGTTGGCAGTTTGTTTTGGGTCATGGTCTTGTTGCATGATGAAGCTCCTCCCAATTAATTTGGATGCATTTTTCCGAAAATAGAAAGTCGCTCGAACCATTTGTATTCTGATCCAGAAATGGATAGCGTTTGGGGCTTTTCCTTCCGTAGTTGATGAAAGAGGCAAGAAAACGCCATTGAGAGTGTTTCTTGAAAGTGAACACACCTTTGTTCAAATACAAGATAGCAAAGAAAAGAAAATAAGACCATCGTATACAATTTCTAGGCATGTTTTCAAAAATGTCACCAATGATCTTTAGAATTGAATTGAAATACAATCAAATAGTTGGTGGGGAAGTGACTGATGCTGTAGTGGTGGTACATTGCCTTACTTGGGTGCAGGCATGGTGGATTCAGTTCCCACTCGGTGACGCTGTGAATGTGAGCGCGATTGCTTGGCCTGATATTTGGAGTGATCCATAACTCCCTTGCTTGCTTTCTTTTTTTAAAGTTTAATAGTGGTTTATTCTTTTTGTATGAATAAGAAAATAGTGGTAAAAGGGTTATGTTCGCATTCTACTGTATATCCAAAATGTACCTCAGTTGTTGATCTCATTCTCTATATTTGACATGACGATAGTACATTTTGTACATTTTTTTTTTTTTAGCTTTGTGCCCATATTGGACGAGTCCATGTCTGCCGAGTGTGAGGCCAGAATGTTGCATTCATCCAAGTGTTCGCTCAAGACTGCGCCACAGTGCATCCATCCATTTGAGCAAAATAACTCTTGATTGCATTTTGTGACTGTATCATATTAAAGCATTTGCCATGACGTCACCATTCTCATCATGAGGACTTGGTTGAAGAGGTCTTTTGAACTCCACTTCCGTGGTTTTGCAGGAACCTTTTGTCAATTCTTGCTGGCATCTTGTTGAAACAGGTCCGCTGTTTTGAATGCCACCGCCTGCTTCCCTGTCCATGGTGCTGAATTCAGTCCAACTTTTTGCTGAACTGACTCATCAGCTTCATCTCTTTCTTTTTTGTATTGTACAAAAATTAACAATAATACAGATATTTGAGTCGTTAACTTTAGAAAATATACCTTTTATATCCGTATAATGCTTATAAAAAAATATCAAATGTTCTTATGCCAACAGTCATCCATAATCATACTCAGACATACGTGATGTGTATGATTATCCCGTAATATTTATTCAAAACAACTGGGTGTTATGGCAATAAATGCACTCTAGAGGTCAGTATGCACTCAGAAACAAAAGCTGCTGCTTCCTTTGCCACGCTATGACGTCGAGACGCAGACAAGATTTTAGTTTTGTGGAGCTGTGGTCTAAATGTCTGACTGTGACTGCGGTGTCGGAAGCTGTGGATATACCCGGAGCGATCATCGTGACATCATTGTCGATCTCTTGTCAAATTGGAAGTGATTTTTATTTTTTTTTACAAATATTTTCAGTGCAATGGCGAACAAAAGATTTGCGTCTTTCCGCCGCGGCCTCGTTTTTCTTTTCCTTTTCGTCCACCCCGCCAACGGAGACGTCAGCTACTCTATCCCAGAGGAGATGAAACGTGGATCTGCAATCGGGAATATCGCCAAGGATTTGGGACTAAATTTGGGCCAGTTATCTGCTCGTAAAGCGCGCATCGATGGGGAAGACGACAACGTCCAACACTGCGGCATCAACCTCAACACTGGCGACTTGGTTGTTCAGGAAAGGATCGACAGGGAAGATCTTTGTGGCAAAAAGGCATCGTGTGTTTTAAAGCAGGAACTTGTACTGGAAAACCCAATGGAACTGCACCGTGTTAATATCCGTGTTGTCGACATTAATGATAATTCTCCACAGTTTAATGAAGATACGCTGAAATTTGAAATCCGAGAATCAGCGGTTAAGGGTGCTCGTTTTCTTCTGAGAGAAGCACACGATGCAGACATTGGAGAAAATGCTGTTCAAAGTTACAATTTACAGCAAAACGATCATTTTAAGTTAAATGTAAAAACTAAAGCAGGTGGACGAAAGTACTGCGAATTGGTCTTAGACAAAGAATTGGATAGAGAAGACAAAACAGACATGATGCTCTTGCTGACCGCCAATGATGGCGGCTCCCCTCAGAGATCAGGAACAGTCGTCATCCACGTCACCGTTTTGGACGCGAATGATAACGTGCCCGTATTTAGTCAAGCGGTCTATGAATCAAGTCTGGCAGAAAATTCTCCTGTTGATACTTTGGTGATCACAGTGAGCGCGAGTGATGCAGACGAAGGAATAAATAGCGAAATCGCTTTCGCATTTGACCATGTTTCTGATGACAATAGCAATATTTTTACTTTACACCCCAAAACTGGAGAAGTGAGAGTAGCTGGTGTTGTTGATTATGAGAAAGTATCATCTTACGAAATGCAAATAAGTGCGGTAGATGGTCCAGGATTAATTTCTTACTGTTCTTTAATTATAAATCTTATTGACGTCAATGACAACGCCCCAGTTATCACGATCAAGTCGCTGACCGATGCGGTGGCGGAGAACGTGCCGCCTGGCACCGAGGTGGGCATCGTTCACGTGCAGGACAGAGACTCTGAGCAGAACGGGCAGGTCCGCTGCTCCGTCCAACAAGACGTCCCCTTCCGCTTAGTTCCTTCCATCAAGAACTATTATTCTCTGGTGACTAGCGGCCAGCTGGACCGCGAACTGGTGTCCGATTACAACATTACAATCGGCGCCAGCGACGAGGGCTCTCCTCCTCTGTCCTCCCGGAAAAGTCTTCACCTGTCCGTCGCCGACGTCAACGACAACCCGCCCGCGTTCGAGCGGGAGTCCTACAGCGCCTACGTGAGCGAAAACAACAAAGCCGGCTCGGCTTTGTGTCGGGTCGGCGCTCGAGACCCCGACCGGAGACAGAACGGCACGGTGGTTTATTCTCTGTCGGCGGGCGCGCAGGTGAACGGCGCCCCGGCGTCCTCCTACGTGTCGGTGGACGGAGACACGGGGGCCGTCCGCGCCGCTTGCTCGTTGGATTACGAAGACCTGAGGAGTTTTCGAGTCCACGTGGTGGCCAGAGACAAGGGTTCTCCTCCGCTGAGCAGCAACGTGAGCGTCAGCGTGTGGATATGGGACGTGAATGACAACTCTCCTCAGATACTGTACCCCGCCCCGGAGGGCGACTCCTTCATGACCGAGCTGGTCCCCAAAGCTGCGCACGGAGGCTCCGTGGTGTCCAAAGTGATAGCGGTGGACGCCGACTCCGGACAGAACGCCCGGCTGTCCTACCATATCGTCAAGGCCACGGATCCGGGACTTTTCACCATCGGTCTCCACAGTGGAGAGATCAGGACCCGGCGGGACATTGGCCAATCTGACAGCATGAAACAGAACCTGATGGTGGCGGTGAAAGATAACGGACAGCCCCCTCTCTCCGCCACCTGCTCCGTGTATTTACTCCTTTCCGATAACTTGGCCGAGGTGCCGGAACTGAAGGACGTTTCCTACGACGAGCGGGAGAAGAATTCCAAAGTCACCTCGTATCTGCTGGTGGCGCTGGTGTCCGTGTCCACCTTCTTTCTGACCTTCATGGTGGCGGTCCTGGCTGGGAGCTTTTGTCGCAGGAGAAAGCCCAGACTGTTGTTGGACGGAGCGGTCGCCGTCCCCGGCGCGTATCTCCCTCCGAATTACGCCGATGTCGACGGCGCGGGAACTTTACGCGGCGCCTACGACTACGACGCCTACTTGACGACGGGCTCCAGGACCAGCGACTTCAACTTTGTGCGTTCTTACGACGACGACACGCTGCCCGCGAAGAGTCCCGGCGACTTCGATGACGAGCTTCGCGATTCTTTCGACCCGCTTGAGGTAGATCAATTTTCCTTTGTGGCTTGTTTTTTTGTTGTTGTTTTTTTTGCCTTTTAATGATAAACATTTGATACTTTAGTCAGTATATCAAATATTTTGTCATTCCACTTAGTGGATTTGTTTTTGTTTATAGTAGGTTACTTAGACTTTGGGATGACATTTATGTCCAATGTAGGTATATATGAAGTTTTTATTTCGAAGTTGTTCTTCTCAGCACATTGGCAGACAGGCGGCGTGTCACGGTAACAGTCTTAACGATCGTTCTTGCGGCTGCCTTGACTTCAACTTTTCGGCTGGCCTGATCTCAATGAAAAAATCATCAAGAGTAAATAGCGAGGGAAATCACAACTGTCGAGCTCTTTGCAGTTTGTGACCATGCATGACTGACCCAACGATCAAGCAGAACAACGGAGACGTACCGTCCTTGGCAGTTAACTATATTGACGACGGGGATTTTCCAACAAAAAGTCTGTGCTTACAGCCTAATGTTTTGCATTAACTATATTTGCGTCCATTAAGTTGCAATTCATGACTGCACTTTGTAATAGCACATTTTCTTCAGTTAGCCTTTGGTAAAACAGAATTGGGGAGTGGGGGGGCGGGGTTTAATTTTTTTGTATTATCTACCATGTATTCTTATTTGAAGAATCATTTTGAACTAAACACTGTTACACATTGATCGTTGGAAAGTAGTACAATAAAAATGAAGATTTTTCCCGAAGAATACATGAGGAATACTTGTGACTAATAATCATGATTACGACATTGATCAATAGAATCCTGATTATTATTTTGGCTATAATCGTGTGGCCCTACTTAGAATTTTTATACACCCAAATCTTTCTCATTATCATTTCATGCTGGTTAAAACATTCTAATGTATCCAACGTATGACAATACAGTATTGGGAGGTAACAAAACCAACTAATTTTCAGCTTTTTTTCTCATTGTACCTTAATTTTTTTCTCGTTTCCAGGTAATTTGGTTGAACTAACCCCAAGGATGGGGTTAGTTCAACCAAATTCCTTGTTAGATGGTTTAGTTTCGATATAGTCGTTACGTTAGATCGGTCCGTAACTATCGAATTCGATTTTTCAAAACCCAAAATGAAGCATAACACATATACCTCAACCACAACAAAAACTGTGATGAGCAAAATACAAAATGTCAGACTTGAATTGAGAGTTTATTGTCTCCCAACACTCTGGCAGAAATGTCCCCACGTCCATCTTCGGCGGCTGTTCCTCTCACTTGCGCGATTAATATGAAGTCTCGTCTTGACGAACCAAGTCCGAGGGTTTGTTTGGCCATCTTGCGTGCTGTGTGGGTTTGTGGCTCTCTGACGCACTCATGAACTCCTCGACAAAACTCCCAACAGAAAAAAAAAACAAAAAAACAAAATCGAAATCATTTAGTTCATATAAAGCAACTCATTAAAGGGCCACACTTACTGTGCGTCATCTAATGCAGCCCTATAGGGGGCACAAGTCAGTGCAAACTGTAGGCCGGTCCCAAGCCCGGATAAATGCAGAGGGTTGCGTCAGGAAGGGCATCCGGCTTAAAACCTTGCCAAACAAATATGAGCGTTCATCCAAAGAATTCCATACCGGATCGGTCGTGGCCCGGGTTAACAACGTCCGCCACCGGCGCCGTCAACCTGCAGGGCGCTGTTGGAAATTCAGCTACTGTGGGTCGAAGTCGAAGTCAAAGAAGAAGAAGAAGAAGAGGTGGAAAGCGGGTTCTTCGGCAGAAAGAGAAGAGGAAAACACAGAGCCTAGAACTGAATGTGGGAACTTTGAATGTTGGGACTATGACAGGAAAATCTCGGGAGTTGGTTGACATGATGATTAGGAGAAAGGTTGATATATTGTGTGTCCAGGAGACCAGGTGGAAAGGCAGTAAGGCTAGAAGTTTAGGGGCAGGGTTTAAATTATTTTACCATGGTGTAGATGGGAAGATAAATGGAGTCGGGGTTATTTTAAAAGAAGAGTTGGCTAAGAATGTCTTGGAGGTGAAAAGAGTATCAGATCGAGTGATGAGGCTGAAATTTGAAATTGAGGGTGTTATGTGTAATGTGATTAGTGGCTATGCCCCACAGGTAGGATGTGACCTAGAGGTGAAAGAGAAATTCTGGAAGGAGCTAGATGATGTAGTTCTGAGCATCCCAGACAGAGAGAGAGTCGTAATTGGTGCAGATTGTAATGGACATGTTGGTGAAGGTAATAAGGGTGATGAAGAAGTGATGGGTAAGTACGGTATCCAGGAAAGGAACTTGGAGGGACAGATGGTGGTAGACTTTGCAACAAGGATGCAAATGGCTGTAGTGAACACTTTTTTCCAGAAGAGGCACGAACATAGGGTGACCTACAAGAGCGGAGGGAGAAGCACCCAGGTGGATTACATCTTCTGAAGGAGGTTACCAACTGTAAGGTAGTGGTAGGGGAGAGTGTGGCTAGACAGCATAGGATGGTGGTGTGTAAGATGACTCTGGTGGTGGGGAGGAAAATTAGGAAGACAAAGGCAGAGAAGAGAACCATGTGGTGGAAGCTGAGACAGGACGAGTGTTGTGCAGCTTTTCGGGAAGAGGTGATACAGGCTCTCGGTGGACGGGAAGAGCTTCCAGAAGACTGGACCACTGCAGCCAAGGTGATCAGAGAAGCAGGCAGGAGAGTACTTGGTGTATCTTCTGGCAGGAAAGGAGAGAAGGAGACTTGGTGGTGGAACCCCACAGTACAGGAAATCATACAAGGAAAACGGTTAGCTAAGAAGAAGTGGGACACTGAGAGGACCGAGGAGAGGCGAAAGGAATACATTGAGATGCGACACAGGGCAAAGGTAGAGGTGGCAAAGGCAAAACAAGAGGCATATGATGACATGTATGGCAGGTGGGACACTAAAGAAGGAGAAAAGGATCTATACAGGCTGGCCAGACAGAGGGATAGAGATGGGAAGGATGTGCAGCAGGTTCGCGTGATTAAGGATAGAGATGGAAATATGTTGACTGGTGCCAGCAGTGTGCTAGCTAGATGGAAAGAATACTTCGAGGAGTTGATGAATGAGGAAAATGATAGAGAAGGGAGAGTAGAAGAGGCAAGTGTGGTGGACCAGGAAGTGGCAATGATTAGTAAGGGGGAAGTTAGAAAGGCATTAAAGAGAATGAAAAATGGAAAGACAGTTGGTCCTGATGACATTCCTGTGGAGGTATGGAAGCATCTAGGAGAGGTGGCTGTGGAGTTTTTGACCAGCTTGTTCAATAGAATTCTAGTGCGTGAGAAGATGCCTGAGGAATGGAGGAAAAGTGTACTGGTGCCCATTTTTAAGAACAAAGGTGATGTGCAGAGCTGTGGCAACTATAGAGGAATAAAGTGGATGAGCCACACAATGAAGTTGTGGCAAAGAGTAGTGGAGGCTAGACTCAGGACAGAAGTGAGTATTTGCGAGCAACAGTATGGTTTCATGCCTAGAAAGAGTACCACAGATGCATTATTTGCCTTGAGGATGTTGATGGAAAAGCACAGAGAATGTCAGAAGGAGCTACATTGTGTCTTTGTAGATCTAGAGAAAGCCTATGACAGAGTACCCAGAGAGGAACTGTGGTACTGCATGCGGAAGTCTGGAGTGGCAGAGAAGTATGTTAGAATAATACAGGACATGTTCGAGGGCAGCAGAACAGCGGTGAGGTGTGCTGTCGGTGTGACAGAAGAATTTAAGGTGGACGTGGGACTGCATCAGGGATCAGCCCTGAGCCCCTTCCTTTTTGCAGTGGTGATGGATAGGCTGACAGATGAGGTTAGACTGGAATCCCCGTGGACCATGATGTTTGCAGATGACATTGTGATCTGCAGTGAAAGCAGGGAGCAGCTGGAGGAACAGTTAGAAAGATGGAGGCATGCACTGGAAAGAAGAGGAATGAAGATTAGCCGAAGTAAAACAGAATATATGTGCATGAATGAGAGGGGTGGTGGGGGAAGAATGAGGCTACAGGGAGAAGAGATGGCAAGGGTAGAGGACTTTAAATACTTGGGGTCAACCGTCCAGAGCAATGGTGAGTGTGGTCAGGAAGTGAAGAAACGGGTCCAAGCAGGTTGGAACGGGTGGAGGAAGGTGTCAGGTGTGTTATGTGACAGAAGAGTCTCTGGTAGGATGGACGGCAAAGTTTATAAAACAGTGGTGAGGCCAGCCATGATGTACGGATTAGAGACAGTGGCACTGAAGAGAAAACAGGAAGCAGAGCTGGAGGTGGCGGAAATGAAGATGTTGAGGTTCGCTCTCGGAGTGACCAGGTTGGATAAAATTAGAAATGAGCTCATCAGAGGGACAGCCAAGGTTTGATGTTTTGGAGACAAAGTTAGAGAGAGCAGACTTGGATGGTTTGGACACGTCCAGAGGAGAAATAGTGAGTACATTGGTAGAAGGATGATGAGGATGGAGCTGCCAGGCAAGAGAGCTAGAGGAAGACCAAAGAGAAGGTTGATGGATGTCGTGAGGGAAGACATGATGGCAGTTGGTGTTCGAGAGGAGGATGCAGGAGATCGGCTCACATGGAAAAGGATGACGCGCTGTGGCGACCCCTAACGGGACAAGCCGAAAGGAAAAGAAGAAGAAGAAGACTTACTGTGCGTCATCTCCACACAGTTACAATGTTAACATTGCGTTAGCATGCACACCGCACATTACAACGGCAATGACAATATGCTGGTGGACAAGTCGACCCAAACTGTTGCGGTTTGATGAAATATGGTTAATCACCAAGCACCTAACTCTTTTTTTAGGTCTTGAATCCCTTTATGCAAAACGAAACGAACGGCATGTCTGAACAAACTAATGGCTGAACAATCTCCTTCAGGATTTTCTGTGAATGAGCAGAATTCATGGTTCCATTCATCACAGCAAGTTGTCCAGGTCCTGAAGGAGCAAAGCAGCCCAAGACCGTCACACGACCACCACGTTTGAGTCTTGGTAGAATGTTCTTTTTTTCTGAAATGCTGTGCTCTAACGAGACACACATCTTCCCAAAAGTTGAACTTTCATCTCCTCTGTCCATATAACTTCCTCCCGAAAATCTTGGGAATCATTCAATGTTTTTTTTTTTTTTTTTTTTTTTTTTTGCAAAAGTAAGCTGAACCTTTGTTGTTTTTGGTTTGCAGTGGTTTTGGCTTGGGAACTCTGCCATGGATGCCATTTTTGCCCTGCAGTCTTCCTTATTGTTGTGTCCTGAACACTGACCTTAACTGAGGCAAAGGAGGCCTGCAGTTCTCTCCTCGTTGTCCTGAGTTCCTTTGTGGCCTCCTGGATGAGTCATTCTTGTTCTCTTGGGGTAATCTTTGTAGGCCGGCCACTCCTGGGAAGGTTCACCACTGTTCCATTTTTTTTTTGTCCATGTGAGGATCATGGCTCTTCTGGTTCAGTGGAATCCTCAAGCGTTTGTAACCCTTTCCATACTGATAGATGTTCATTACTTTCTTTCTGGACTGTCCTTACATTTGTTTGGATGATGTCATTTTGTTGCAGCTGTTTTAGATCACTAGACTTGTAAATTCACTTTAGCAAAAAAAAATACAAAATAAAAAAAAATAACACAGCAGCAGTGCACAAGAATGTCATACAACTGCGTATTGGCCACATCGACATAATTCTAATTTGGCGTGGGGAATGTGAGAATTATTATTATTTTTTTTAAAGTATAGACATTGGATGGGTGGCATTGTAAACAAACAAACATCACTCTTCTCCAGTTGTGTATTTTCTTGCAATCCTCTCTTAGAAATGTGTCCCATGGTGTTGCTACAGTATATCTTTGTTTCGAACAGACCATTCCGGAAACTTGTTTCGGCCCATTGATGTGTACTTTGCACACACGTGTGCATATCAGCTCACGTGGGAAAAGGAAAATCTCCATGAAGCTTCTTGTTGTGTTCGATTTATACCGTTTTATGTCGTAAAACCTTTTGGAAATGTATCAAGACATTTGGAGTTTGTTCCAGTTCCTTTCCCTCGGAGGGAAACCTTTGTTTGCGATTGATATCGAAAATGTCGACACGGTGTGGTACCAGTTTGGAGGATGAGCAGTTCAGGCGGTCAACTGGTTCAGAAAGTCTGAAATTTTCCACCCTTTGCGGCTCTTTTATTGGTCGCTGCTTTCACCTCTGTCCATGGTTCTGAAATTATGTCCATGCTGTTGTCCCCTGATACTTGAACCTTTTCCGCTGAACTCGCTTTTTTAAGTTACAAGACATGTCACTATGTATCAATAGTATTTTCAAGTGATCTACAGGTCTTGATAATATTATCCTTGAATTCCAAGACGCAGTTTTGAAAAAGCCATTTTGGTAAATGAGCTGAGCCGCGATGCAAAATCAGTTCCGCAGTAAGATTGTAATGATTTTACAACTTTGTTTCTGAAAACAATCCGCAACGGGATGTTATTGCAAGAAATGCACTCTAGATGTCAGTATGCTCCCATGAACAAACGTTCTTGAATTTCACACCCATTTGTGCCCGCACACAAACCGGATTTAATTCTTGTGTCGCTCTGGTCGAGACGCTGCGTGGCTCCGGTGTAAAAAAATCTGTGGATATCCGGGGAGATCATATTTATCTTGCTGCTTTTCTGTTGATTCATCTTTTTGTGGTGCAATGGAGAACAAAAGATTTTGGCCTTTCCGCCGCGGCCTCGTTTTTCTTTTCCTTTTCCTCCACCCCGCCAACGGAGACGTCAGCTACTCTATCCCAGAGGAGATGAAACGTGGATCTGCAATCGGGAATATCGGCAAGGATTTGGGACTAAATTTGGGCCAGTTATCTGCTCGTAAAGCGCGCATCGATGGGGAAGACGACAACGTCCAACACTGCGGCATCAACCTCAACACTGGCGACTTGGTTGTTCAGGAAAGGATCGACAGGGAAGATCTTTGTGGCAAAAAGGCATCGTGTGTTTTAAAGCAGGAACTTGTACTGGAAAACCCAATGGAACTGCACCGTGTTAATATCCGTGTTGTCGACATTAATGATAATTCACCACATTTTATTGAAGATTCACTCAAATTTGAAATCCGAGAATCAGCGGACAAGGGTGCTCGTTTTCTTCTCGGAGAAGCACACGATGCAGACATTGGAGAAAATGCTGTTCAAAGCTACACTTTGCAGCAGAATGATCATTTTAAATTCAATGTCAATACTAAACCAGGTGGACGAAAGTCCTGCGAATTGGTCTTAGACAAAGAATTGGACAGAGAAGATAAAAAAGACATGATGCTCTTGCTGACCGCCAATGATGGCGGCTCCCCTCAGAGATCAGGAACAGTCGTCATCCACGTCACCGTTTTGGACGCGAATGATAACGCGCCCGTATTTAGTCAGGCGGTCTATGAATCAAGTCTGGCAGAAAATTCTCCTGTTGATACTTTGGTGATCACAGTGAGCGCGAGTGATGCAGACGAAGGAATAAATAGCGAAATCACATATGCGTTACACGTTTCTGATGATGATAGTAAACGGGTCTTTGCTTTGCACCCCAAAACTGGTGACGTCAAAGTGGTTGGTGTCGTTGATTATGAGAAAGTATCGTCTTACGAAATGCAAATCAGCGCTAAAGATGGTCTTGGCTTAGTTTCTTATTCAACTTTAATCATTGACATCACAGATGTGAATGACAACGCCCCAGTTATCACGATCAAGTCGCTGACCGATGCGGTGGCGGAGAACGTGCCGCCTGGCACCGAGGTGGGCATCGTTCACGTGCAGGACAGAGACTCTGAGCAGAACGGGCAGGTCCGCTGCTCCGTCCAACAAGACGTCCCCTTCCGCTTAGTTCCTTCCATCAAGAACTATTATTCTCTGGTGACTAGCGGCCAGCTGGACCGCGAACTGGTGTCCGATTACAACATTACAATCGGCGCCAGCGACGAGGGCTCTCCTCCTCTGTCCTCCCGGAAAAGTCTTCACCTGTCCGTCGCCGACGTCAACGACAACCCGCCCGCGTTCGAGCGGGAGTCCTACAGCGCCTACGTGAGCGAAAACAACAAAGCCGGCTCGGCTTTGTGTCGGGTCGGCGCTCGAGACCCCGACCGGAGACAGAACGGCACGGTGGTTTATTCTCTGTCGGCGGGCGCGCAGGTGAACGGCGCCCCGGCGTCCTCCTACGTGTCGGTGGACGGAGACACGGGGGCCGTCCGCGCCGCTTGCTCGTTGGATTACGAAGACCTGAGGAGTTTTCGAGTCCACGTGGTGGCCAGAGACAAGGGTTCTCCTCCGCTGAGCAGCAACGTGAGCGTCAGCGTGTGGATATGGGACGTGAATGACAACTCTCCTCAGATACTGTACCCCGCCCCGGAGGGCGACTCCTTCATGACCGAGCTGGTCCCCAAAGCTGCGCACGGAGGCTCCGTGGTGTCCAAAGTGATAGCGGTGGACGCCGACTCCGGACAGAACGCCCGGCTGTCCTACCGTATCGTCAAGGCCACGGATCCGGGACTTTTCACCATCGGTCTCCACAGTGGAGAGATCAGGACCCGGCGGGACATTGGCCAATCTGACAGCATGAAACAGAACCTGATGGTGGCGGTGAAAGATAACGGACAGCCCCCTCTCTCCGCCACCTGCTCCGTGTATTTACTCCTTTCCGATAACTTGGCCGAGGTGCCGGAACTGAAGGACGTTTCTTCCGACGAGCGGGAGAAGAATTCCAAAGTCACCTCGTATCTGCTGGTGGCGCTGGTGTCCGTGTCCACCTTCTTTCTGACCTTCATGGTGGCGGTCCTGGCTGGGAGCTTTTGTCGCAGGAGAAAGCCCAGACTGTTGTTGGACGGAGCGGTCGCCGTCCCCGGCGCGTATCTCCCTCCGAATTACGCCGATGTCGACGGCGCGGGAACTTTACGCGGCGCCTACGACTACGACGCCTACTTGACGACGGGCTCCAGGACCAGCGACTTCAACTTTGTGCGTTCTTACGACGACGACACGCTGCCCGCGAAGAGTCCCGGCGACTTCGATGACGAGCTTCGCGATTCTTTCGACCCGCTTGAGGTAGATCAATTTTCCTTTGTGGCTTGTTTTTTTGTTGTTGTTTTTTTTGCCTTTTAATGATAAACATTTGATACTTTAGTCAGTATATCAAATATTTTGTCATTCCACTTAGTGGATTTGTTTTTGTTTATAGTAGGTTACTTAGACTTTGGGATGACATTTATGTCCAATGTAGGTATATATGAAGTTTTTATTTCGAAGTTGTTCTTCTCAGCACATTGGCAGACAGGCGGCGTGTCACGGTAACAGTCTTAACGATCGTTCTTGCGGCTGCCTTGACTTCAACTTTTCGGCTGGCCTGATCTCAATGAAAAAAAACATCAAGAGTAAATAGCGAGGGAAATCACAACTGTCGAGCTCTTTGCAGTTTGTGACCATGCACGACTGACCCAACGGTCAAGCAGAACAACGGAGACGTACCGTCCTTGGCAGTTAACTATATTGACGACGGGGATTTTCCAACAAAAAGTCTGTGCTTACAGCCTAATGTTTTGCATTAACTATATTTGCGTCCATTAAGTTGCAATTCATGACTGCACTTTGTAATAGCACATTTTCTTCAGTTAGCCTTTGGTAAAACAGAATTGGGGAGTGGGGGGGCGGGGTTTAATTTTTTTGTATTATCTACCATGTATTCTTATTTGAAGAATCATTTTGAACTAAACACTGTTACATATTGATCGTTGGAAAGTAGTACAATAAAAATGAAGATTTTTCCCGAAGAATACATGAGGAATACTTGTGACTAATAATCATGATTACGACATTGATCAATAGAATCCTGATTATTATTTTGGCTATAATCGTGTGGCTCTACTTAGAATTTTTATACACCCAAATCTTTCTCATTATCATTTCATGCTGGTTAAAACATTCTAATGTATCCAACGTATGACAATACAGTATTGGGAGGTAACAAAACCAACTAATTTTCAGCTTTTTTTCTCATTGTACCTTTATTTTTTTCTCGTTTCCAGGTAATTTGGTTGAACTAACCCCAAGGATGGGGTTAGTTCAACCAAATTCCTTGTCAGATGGTTTAGTTTCGATATGGTCGTTACGTTAGATCGGTCCGTAACTATCGAATTCGATTTTTCAAAACCCAAAATGAAGCATAACACATATACCTCAACCACAACAAAAACTGTGATGAGCAAAATACAAAATGTCAGACTTGAATTGAGAGTTTATTGTCTCCCAACACTCTGGCAGAAATGTCCCCACGTCCATCTTCGGCGGCTGTTCCTCTCACTTGCGCGATTAATATGAAATCTCGTCTTGACGAACCAAGTCCGAGGGTTTGTTTGGCCATCTTGCGTGGGTTTGTGGCTCTCTGACGCACTCATGAACTCCTCAACAAAACTCCCAACAGAAAAAAAAAAACAAAACAAAATCGAAATCATTTAGTTCATATAAAGCAACTCATTAAAGGGCCACACTTACTGTGCGTCATCTCCACACAGTTACAATGTTAACATTGCGTTAGCATGCACACCGCACATTACAACGGCAATGACAATATGCTGGTGGACAAGTCGACCCAAACTGTTGCGGTTTGATGAAATATGGTTAATCACCAAGCACCTAACTCTTTTTTTAGGTCTTGAATCCCTTTATGCAAAACGAAACGAACGGCATGTCTGAACAAACTAATGGCTGAACAATCTCCTTCAGGATTTTCTGTGAATGAGCAGAATTCATGGTTCCATTCATCACAGCAAGTTGTCCAGGTCCTGAAGGAGCAAAGCAGCCCAAGACCGTCACACGACCACCACGTTTGAGTCTTGGTAGAATGTTCTTTTTTTCTGAAATGCTGTGCTCTAACGAGACACACATCTTCCCAAAAGTTGAACTTTCATCTCCTCTGTCCATATAACTTCCTCCCGAAAATCTTGGGAATCATTCAATGTTTTTTTTTTTTTTTTTTTTGCAAAAGTAAGCTGAAGCTTTGTTGTTTTTGGTTTGCAGTGGTTTTGGCTTGGGAACTCTGCCATGGATGCCATTTTTGCCCTGCAGTCTTCCTTATTGTTGTGTCCTGAACACTGACCTTAACTGAGGCAAAGGAGGCCTGCAGTTCTCTCCTCGTTGTCCTGAGTTCCTTTGTGGCCTCCTGGATGAGTCATTCTTGTTCTCTTGGGGTAATCTTTGTAGGCCGGCCACTCCTGGGAAGGTTCACCACTGTTCCATTTTTTTTTTGTCCATGTGAGGATCATGGCTCTTCTGGTTCAGTGGAATCCTCAAGCGTTTGTAACCCTTTCCATACTGATAGATGTTCATTACTTTCTTTCTGGACTGTCCTTACATTTGTTTGGATGATGTCATTTTGTTGCAGCTGTTTTAGATCACTAGACTTGTAAATTCACTTTAGCAAAAAAAAAATACAAAATAAAAAAAAATAACACAGCAGCAGTGCACAAGAATGTCATACGACTGCGTATTGGCCACATCAACATAATTCTAATTTGGCGTGGGGAATGTGAGAATTATTATTATTATTTTTTTAAAAGTATAGACATTGGATGGGTGGCATTGTAAACAAACAAACAAACAAACAAACATCACTCTTCTCCAGTTGTGTATTTTCTTGCAATCCTCTCTTAGAAATGTGTCCCATGGTGTTGCTACAGTATATCTTTGTTTCGAACAGACCATTCCGGAAAATTTTATTTCGGCCCATTGATGTGTACTTTGCACACACGTGTGCATATCAGCTCACGTGAAAAAGGAAAATCTCCATGAAGCTTCTTGTTGTGTTCGATTTATACCGAAAAGTATTTGCAGAAAGTTGTGTCGTAAAACCTTTTGGAAATGTATCAAGACATTTGGAGTTTGTTCCAGTTCCTTTCCCTCGGAGGGAAACCTTTGTTTGCGATTGATATCGAAAATGTCGACACGGTGTGGTACCAGTTTGGAGGATGAGCAGTTCAGGCGGTCAACTGGTTCAGAAAGTCTGAAATTTTCCACCCTTTGCGGCTCTTTTATTGGTCGCTGCTTTCACCTCTGTCCATGGTTCTGAAATTATGTCCATGCTGTTGTCCCCTGATACTTGAACCTTTTCCGCTAAACTCGCTTTTTTTAAGTTACAAGACATGTCACTATTTATCAATAGTATTTTCAAGTGATCTACAGGTCTTGATAATATTATCCTTGAATTCCAAGACGCAGTTTTGAAAAAGCCATTTTGGTAAATGAGCTGAGCCGCGATGCAAAATCAGTTCCGCAGTAAGATTGTAATGATTTTACAACTTTGTTTCTGAAAACAATCCTCAACGGGATGTTATTGCAAGAAATGCACTCTAGATGTCAGTATGCTCCCATGAACAAACGTTCTGGAATTTCACACCCATTTGTGCCCGCACACAAACCGGATTTAATTCTTGTGTCGCTCTGGTCGAGACGCTGCGTGGCTCCGGTGTAAAAAATCTGTGGATATCCGGGGAGATCATATTTATCTTGCTGCTTTTCTGTTGATTCATCTTTTTGTGGTGCAATGGAGAACAAAAGATTTTGGCCTTTCCGCCGCGGCCTCGTTTTTCTTTTCCTTTTCCTCCACCCCGCCAACGGAGACGTCAGCTACTCCATCCCAGAGGAGATGAAACGTGGATCTGCAATCGGGAATATCGCCAAGGATTTGGGACTAAATTTGGGCCAGTTATCTGCTCGTAAAGCGCGCATCGATGGGGAAGACGACAACGTCCAACACTGCGGCATCAACCTCAACACTGGCGACTTGGTTGTTCAGGAAAGGATCGACAGGGAAGATCTTTGTGGCAAAAAGGCATCGTGTGTTTTAAAGCAGGAACTTGTCCTGGAAAACCCAATGGAACTGCACCGTGTTAATATCCGTGTTGTCGACATTAATGATAATTCACCACATTTTATTGAAGATTCACTCAAATTTGAAATCCAAGAATCAGCGGATAAGGGTGCACGTTTTCTTCTCGGAGAAGCACACGATGCAGACATTGGAGAAAATGCTGTTCAAAGCTACACTTTGCAACAGAATGATCATTTTAAGTTAAATGTAAATACAAAACCAGGTGGGCGAAAGTCCTGTGAATTGGTCTTAGACAAAGAATTGGACAGAGAAGACAAAACAGACATGATGCTCTTGCTGACCGCCAATGATGGCGGCTCCCCTCAGAGATCAGGAACAGTCGTCATCCACGTCACCGTTTTGGACGCGAATGATAACGCGCCCGTATTTAGTCAGGCGGTCTATGAATCAAGTCTGGCAGAAAATTCTCCTGTTGATACTTTGGTGATCACAGTGAGCGCGAGTGATGCAGACGAAGGAATAAATAGCGAAATCACATATGCGTTACACGTTTCTGATGATGATAGTAAGCGGGTCTTTGCTTTGCACCCCAAAACTGGTGACGTCAAAGTGGTTGGTGTCGTTGATTATGAGAAAGTATCGTCTTACGAAATGCAAATCAGCGCTAAAGATGGTCTTGGCTTAGTTTCTTATTCAACTTTAATCATTGACATCACAGATGTGAATGACAACGCCCCAGTTATCAATATCAAGTCGCTGACCGATGCGGTGGCGGAGAACGTGCCGCCTGGCACCGAGGTGGGCATCGTTCACGTGCAGGACAGAGACTCTGAGCAGAACGGGCAGGTCCGCTGCTCCGTCCAACAAGACGTCCCCTTCCGCTTAGTTCCTTCCATCAAGAACTATTATTCTCTGGTGACTAGCGGCCAGCTGGACCGCGAACTGGTGTCCGATTACAACATTACAATCGGCGCCAGCGACGAGGGCTCTCCTCCTCTGTCCTCCCGGAAAAGTCTTCACCTGTCCGTCGCCGACGTCAACGACAACCCGCCCGCGTTCGAGCGGGAGTCCTACAGCGCCTACGTGAGCGAAAACAACAAAGCCGGCTCGGCTTTGTGTCGGGTCGGCGCTCGAGACCCCGACCGGAGACAGAACGGCACGGTGGTTTATTCTCTGTCGGCGGGCGCGCAGGTGAACGGCGCCCCGGCGTCCTCCTACGTGTCGGTGGACGGAGACACGGGGGCCGTCCGCGCCGCTTGCTCGTTGGATTACGAAGACCTGAGGAGTTTTCGAGTCCACGTGGTGGCCAGAGACAAGGGTTCTCCTCCGCTGAGCAGCAACGTGAGCGTCAGCGTGTGGATATGGGACGTGAATGACAACTCTCCTCAGATACTGTACCCCGCCCCGGAGGGCGACTCCTTCATGACCGAGCTGGTCCCCAAAGCTGCGCACGGAGGCTCCGTGGTGTCCAAAGTGATAGCGGTGGACGGCGACTCCGGACAGAACGCCCGGCTGTCCTACCACATCGTCAAGGCCACGGATCCGGGACTTTTCACCATCGGTCTCCACAGTGGAGAGATCAGGACCCGGCGGGACATTGGCCAATCTGACAGCATGAAACAGAACCTGATGGTGGCGGTGAAAGATAACGGACAGCCCCCTCTCTCCGCCACCTGCTCCGTGTATTTACTCCTTTCCGATAACTTGGCCGAGGTGCCGGAACTGAAGGACGTTTCCTACGACGAGCGGGAGAAGAATTCCAAAGTCACCTCGTATCTGCTGGTGGCGCTGGTGTCCGTGTCCACCTTCTTTCTGACCTTCATGGTGGCGGTCCTGGCTGGGAGCTTTTGTCGCAGGAGAAAGCCCAGACTGTTGTTGGACGGAGCGGTCGCCGTCCCCGGCGCGTATCTCCCTCCTAATTACGCCGATGTCGACGGCGCGGGAACCTTACGCGGCGCCTACGACTACGACGCCTACTTGACGACGGGCTCCAGGACCAGCGACTTCAACTTTGTGCGTTCTTACGACGACGACACGCTGCCCGCGAAGAGTCCCGGCGACTTCGATGACGAGCTTCGCGATTCTTTCGACCCTCTTGAGGTAGGAGCCTTGTGCCGACGTATCCGAAAATTAAATCATCGTTCGAGAAGAACATTCGCCACGTGGTGAATCATCATATTTGTCGCTAGGAAAAGTATTTGAATGTAATTCCCATTGGGTACTGTCGTTCAATATTTTCTTTTGCATCTGAATAGCGTTGGCGTCATTCAGCTTTGCTATGTTTTGAAATTGAACATAGTTTTCACAGTGGAGATGCATTCCCTGAATTGATCTGTTGTTGTTGGTGTTGCAGTTGATACATTTGACTCATTGCGTATGCTAAATGCACAGTTAGACATTACTTTTTACAGTAACCCACTGGCAAAAATGTTGCTCGTAAGTTACTGTAAAAAATAAATAAATAAATAAATAATAATAATAATGGTGGGATGTGACTAATCTCAATTGGAAGCTGGAGTCGTGCACCACTCGCTGTATCGTACAGCAACTGTGCTTCATCATTTGCTCAGTACGAGTTGTTGAGTTCACCTGAATCAGGCGACACGCTGCGAATGTGCTTTTGACATTGATGACTGTGATTGACGCACGCACGAGCCACATCGTCAACCCAATGATCGACAATTCATAAATCAATTATTTTTTTGAATGATTTATTTTTTTTATTTTTTTTTGGAAGATGCTGTTTGTTTATTTGTGAAATATATTTTTGGAATGCTCGATTTGATAAAACTACGCCCGTTGTGAGCACTCTCAGGAAAAGCCTGATGCCTTTACTTCAATTGTGAGCGTGTCTTGTCTTTAAGACAAACAAATGAATACATTTGAAAAAGAAATGCTCTTCTGTATTCTACTTTTTATGTATAGTTACTTCTTCTTCTTCTTCTTCTTCTTCTTTTCCTTTTGGCTTGTCCCGTTAGGGGTCGCCACAGCGCGTCATCCTTTTCCATGAGAGCCTATCTCCTGCATCCTCCTCTCGAACACCAACTGCCCTCATGTCTTCCCTCACGACATCCATCAACCTTCTCTTTGGTCTTCCTCTAGCTCTCTTGCCTGGCAGCTCCATCCTCATCATCCTTCTACCAATATACGCACTATTTCTCCTCTGGACGTGTCCAAACCATCGAAGTCTGCTCTCTCTAACTTTGTCTCCAAAACATCGAACCTTGGCTGTCCCTCTGATGAGCTCATTTCTAATTTTATCCAACCTGTTCCCTGCGAGAGCAAAGCTCAACCTCTTCATTTCCGCCACCTCCAGCTCTGCTTCCTGTCGTCTCTTCAGTGCCACTGTCTCTAATCCATACATCATGGCTGGCCTCACCACTGTTTTATAAACTTTGCCGTCCATCCTAGCAGAGACTCTTCTGTCACATTACACACCTGCTGACACGTTCCTCCACCCGTTCCAACCTGCTTGGACCCATTTCTTCACTTCCTGACCACACTCACCATTGCTCTTTACGGTTGACCGCAAGTATTTAAAGTCCTCCACCCTTGCTATCTCTTCTCCCTGTAGCCTCACTCTTCCCCCACCACCCCTCTCGTTCATGCACATATATTCTGTTTTACTTCAGCTAATCTTCATTCCTTTGCTTTCCCGTGCATGCCTCCATCTTTCTAACTGTTCCTCCACCTGCTCCCTGCTTTCACTGCAGATCACAATGTCATCTGCAAACATCATGGTCCACAGGGATTCCAGTCTAACCTCATCTGTCAGCCTATCCATCACCACTGCAAAAAGGAAGGGGCTCAGGGCTGATCCCTGATGCAGTCCTACGTCCACCTTAAATTCGTCTGTCACACCTCACCGCTGTTCTGCTGCCCTCCCTCGTACACGTCCTGTATTATTCTAACATACTTCTCTGACACTCCAGACGTCCGCATGCAGTACCACAGTTCCTCTCTGTGTACTCTGTCATAGGCTTTCTCTTGATCTACAAAGACACAATGTAGCTCCTTCTGACCTTCTCTGTACTTTACCATCAACATCCTCAAGGCAGACAATGCATCTGTGGTACTCTTTCTAGGCATGAAACCATACTGTTGCTCGCAAATACTCACTTCTCTCCTGAGTCGAGCCTCCACTACTCTTTCCCATAACTTCATTGTGTGGCTCATCAACTTTATTCATCTATAGTTCCCACAGCTCTGCACATCACCTTTGTTCTTAAAAATGGGCACCAGTACACTTTTCCTCCATTCCTCAGGCATCTTCTCACGCACTAGAATTCTATTGATGAAGAAGCTGGTCAAAAACCCCACAGCCACCTCTCCTACATGCTTCCAAAACTCCACAGGAATGTCATCAGGACCAACAGCCTTTCCATTTTTCATCCTCTTTAATGCCTTTCTAAGTCCCCCCTTACTAATCATTGCCACTTCCTGGTCCACCACACTTGCCTCTTCTACTCTCCCTTCTCTCTCATTTTCCTCATTCGTCAACTCCTCGTATTATTCTTTCCATCTAGCTAGCACACTGCTGGCACCAGTCAACACATTTCCATCTCTGTGCTTAATCACCCTAACCTGCTGCACATCCTTTCCATCTCTATCCCTCTGTCTGGCCAGCCTGTATAGATCCTTTTCTCCTTCTTTAGTGTCCCACCTGCCATACATGTCATCATATGCCTCTTGTTTGGGCTTTGCCACCTCTACCTTTGCCCAATGTCGCATCTCACTGTATTCCTTTCGCCTCTCCTCGGTCCTCTCAGTGTCCCACTTCTTCTGAGCTAACCTTTTTCCTTGTATGATTTCCTGTACTGTGGGGTTCCACCACCAAGTCTCCTTCTCTCCTTTCCTGCCAGAATATACACCAAGTACTCTCCTGCCTGCTTCTCTGATCACCTTGGCTGCAGTGGTCCAGTCTTCTGGGAGCTCCTCCCGTCCACCGAGAGCCTGTCTCACCTCTTCCCGAAAAGCTGTACAACACTCGTCCTGTCTCAACTTCCACCACATGGTTCTCTTCTCTGCCTTTGTCTTCCTAATCTTCCTCCCCACCACCAGAGTCATCTTACACACCACCATCCTATGCTGTCTAGCCACACTCTCCCCTACCACTACCTTACAGTTGGTAACCTCCTTCAGATTATATCGTCCGCACAAAATGTATTCCACCTGCGTGTAATCTACCTCACCCTATATTCGTGCCTCTTCTGGAAAAAAGTGTTCACTACAGCCATTTGCATCCCTGTTGCAAAGTCTACCACCATCTGTCCCTCCAAGTTCCTTTCCTGGATGCCGTACTTACCCATCACTTCTTCATCACCCCTATTACCTTCACCAACATATCCATGACAATCTGCACCAATTACGACACTCTCTCTCTGTCTGGGATGCTCAGAACTACATCATCTAGCTCCTTCCAGAATTTCTCTTTCACCTCTCGGTCACATCCCACCTGTGGGGCATAGCCACTAATCACATTCCACATAACACCCTCAATTTCAAGTTTCAGCCTCATCACTCGATCTGATACTCTTTTCACCTCCAAGACATCCTTAGCCAACTCTTCTTTTAAAATAACCCCGACTCCATTTCTCTTCCCATCTCCACCATGGTAAAATAATTTCAACCCTGCCCCTAAACTTCTCGCCTTACTGCCTTTCCACCTGGTCTCCTGGACACACAATATATCAACCTTTCTCCTAACCATCATGTCAACCAACTCCCGAGATTTTCCTGTCATAGTCCCCACATTCAGTTCTCGGCTCTGTGTTTTCCTCTTCTCTTTCTGCCGAAGAACCCGCTTTCCACTACTACAATGTGATATTTCCCCACTCGAAAAGCTCTAAAGAAAATATTTGCCTCAATCTTTAGTTACAACAGTTTAGCATCAATATTGTTGATTTATTGTTTTTGTCAAACAGTTGACCTTGTTACCGTGTGTTCATTAGTAGCATTTGTTTAAGCATTTTGGATATGGCCGGTAGAAAGGCGGAGCTCGCTTTGTTGGAAATACACAGCGATGTGTTCTTTTTTTTTATTTTATTTTTTATTTTTTTTATAGCCGGTGAGCATGTTTTTCATTCAGTGTTCAGTGTTTAGGAGAAGACATGTAATGCACCAACAACTCCTTAACCTTGCAACGTGTTAAATGTTTCATGGAAATTGCACATTTCGGAAAAAATACGAAAAGAAAACGGCCAAGTTGCGTCAACATCAACACTGTCCATGGTGCTGATTTGCCTCACTGCTATTTATCTGCGACCCGTTCCACGGAAAACATATTTTTAATACACAGTGTGGCAAATGGCTGCAATTTACAGGCGCGTACATGTACGTGCAATATTCCAAATAGACTCACGATGTCGCTCTATACTTGTCGATAGGAGGCTGTTGAATATTATTTTTTTTCCTTTTCCCACCGTACTCGAGGAGGCGCATTTCAACCATTACGAACCAGACCGGCTTTTGTTTCGGGAGCTACACGCGCTTATCTGAAGGTGCGTGTGTTTGTTTGTGCGTGTGCTATGCCCTTTTTCAATCCGAGCTACGAAAACAAATGAATAGTGCTGATTTTTCCGAGTGAGAAATGGATCGCCGAGCTCATCTATTCCTGGTCTTTTTCTCCGGCTTTGTTCTTTGGGCCGACACCACCGTTGCAGAGCTCAGCTTTGCCTTGGCGGAGGAGATGAGACCCGGATCCATTGTTGGGAATATTGCCAAGGACCTCGGACTCGAAGGACGGGCGTTGATCTCTCGTAAGGCCCGTATCGACACTATTAATGAGGATGTGCATTACTGCGACATTGACGTCAAAACGGGTAATTTTGTCATCCGGGAGAGGATTGACAGAGAGGAGCTGTGCGGAGAGACGCTGACTTGTATGCTGAAATACGAATTGGTGTTAGAAAACCCGCTTGAGCTCCATCGCATTACGGTCCTCGTCCAAGATGTAAATGACAATCCGCCCGTCTTCCCAAAGGATGAAATCAAGCTTGAAATCAGCGAATCCACCGTCAAAGGAACTCGATATCGCGTGAACGAAGCGGATGACGCCGACGTCGGCCAAAATGCTGTTCAACAATATTTCTTACAAAACAATGCGCATTTCGTTTTATCAGTTGGAGAGAATTCGGATGGATCAAAGAGTCTTGAATTGGTGTTGGACAAAGAGTTTGACCGTGAGACAGAAAATGATTTAAGTGTGGTGCTCAGTGCCAGCGATGGAGGCACTCCCGAAAGATCAGGAACGACCCTGGTGCACGTCACGGTGCTGGATGCGAATGATAACGCCCCAGTGTTCGGTCACGATGTTTACAAGGCCAGCCTGCCTGAAAACTCACCGCTGGAAACTGTCGTCGTCACCGTGAGCGCAACGGATGCAGACGATGGCATCAATGGAGAAGTTACATATGATTTTAGTCGCATTGCAGAAAAAGCGAAGAAAGTATTCTCCATTGACAGCAAGACGGGTGAGATGAAAGTAATCGGGTCACTTGACTTCGAGAGTAATTCCAAATATGAAATGCGGGTCGATGCTAAAGACGGTTATGGACTTTCATCACATTGTAAAGTAATGATTGACATCACAGACGTGAATGACAACGCCCCAGTTATCACGATCAAGTCGCTGACCGATGCGGTGGCGGAGAACGTGCCGCCTGGCACCGAGGTGGGCATCGTTCACGTGCAGGACAGAGACTCTGAGCAGAACGGGCAGGTCCGCTGCTCCGTCCAACAAGACGTCCCCTTCCGCTTAGTTCCTTCCATCAAGAACTATTATTCTCTGGTGACTAGCGGCCAGCTGGACCGCGAACTGGTGTCCGATTACAACATTACAATCGGCGCCAGCGACGAGGGCTCTCCTCCTCTGTCCTCCCGGAAAAGTCTTCACCTGTCCGTCGCCGACGTCAACGACAACCCGCCCGCGTTCGAGCGGAGTCCTACAGCGCCTACGTGAGCGAAAACAACAAAGCCGGCTCGGCTTTGTGTCGGGTCGGCGCTCGAGACCCCGACCGGAGACAGAACGGCACGGTGGTTTATTCTCTGTCGGCGGGCGCGCAGGTGAACGGCGCCCCGGCGTCCTCCTACGTGTCGGTGGACGGAGACACGGGGGGCCGTCCGCGCCGCTTGCTCGTTGGATTACGAAGACCTGAGGAGTTTTCGAGTCCACGTGGTGGCCAGAGACAAGGGTTCTCCTCCGCTGAGCAGCAACGTGAGCGTCAGCGTGTGGATATGGGACGTGAATGACAACTCTCCTCAGATACTGTACCCCGCCCCGGAGGGCGACTCCTTCATGACCGAGCTGGTCCCCAAAGCTGCGCACGGAGGCTCCGTGGTGTCCAAAGTGATAGCGGTGGACGCCGACTCCGGACAGAACGCCCGGCTGTCCTACCGCATCGTCAAGGCCACGGATCCGGGACTTTTCACCATCGGTCTCCACAGTGGCGAGATCAGGACCCGGCGGGACATTGGCCAATCTGACAGCATGAAACAGAACCTGATGGTGGCGGTGAAAGATAACGGACAGCCCCCTCTCTCCGCCACCTGCTCCGTGTATTTACTCCTTTCGATAACTTGGCCGAGGTGCCGGAACTGAAGGACGTTTCCTACGACGAGCGGGAGAAGAATTCCAAAGTCACCTCGTATCTGCTGGTGGCGCTGGTGTCCCGTGTCCACCTTCTTTCTGACCTTCATGGTGGCGGTCCTGGCTGGGAGCTTTTGTCGCAGGAGAAAGCCCAGACTGTTGTTGGACGGAGCGGTCGCCGTCCCCGGCGCGTATCTCCTCCGAATTACGCCGATGTCGACGGCGCGGGAACCTTACGCGGCGCCTACGACTACGACGCCTACTTGACGACGGGCTCCAGGACCAGCGACTTCAAACTTTGTCCGTTCTTACGACGACGACACGCTGCCCGCGAAGAGTCCCGCCGACTTCGATGAGATGTTTGGAGATGCTGAAGGTTCTCCTGAGGTATGATCATCCTTCCCATTTGACTTTGTCTAATTGATGGTTTCCAAAAGTCTTCATCCTTGATGGTGTGTCGCTGGATTCTTACCCAGTTGTTTGTGGCTGAATGGCAGACTTCTTTCAAGATTGCTTTCTGACTTTACGTGTTGTCAATCTTCAACTCATAAGATTGATCACTTCCCCCCCATGTGGTCAGCACAATGTTTTAATCCACCAATTTGGTTTTCTTCCCAACATGAACATGAGTGCATCGTCTGACCCCAACATACGTGTTGCATTTTGGCACGCGTACATTTCATTTCCTAGCTTTTCATGGACACGCCATACTTTTGATTTTACACCAGTTAGTAGAATTGACATTGCTCAAAAATCCATATTTTGAGCATAATCAGTATGCAATAGTCAATTAGTATATATTGTGACAAAGTTATATCAGTTTTATTGTCGTTGATGATTGACACATGCAGGGCTCTCACGGGAAATGTATTTGCCACAATATTCTTCACTTTAGGTTTGATATCATTCATCCAGTCTTCAATAAATTGAAAGTTCCTACAGGGCGCTCTCTAATATCAAATCAGTCTTTTGTATGTCATCTGATTTTAGCATGTCGTTGGCCTCCGTTTGCTATATTGGCGTGTTACCAGTTCAAGATGTGGCGCCCTTTGTGCTTGTTAGCATACGGTGCAATAGCTCAAGCTTCTTTCACAGCAACCTTCGCTATAATTTGCCCTTGTGTTCTGTTCCTCTTTTGTCCTTTCACCAATTGTTTGCACGTGACCTCAGGCTCGCCCCGACAGATCGGACGGGACAGCTTTGAGAACGTGCGTGATTTGGCCCCAAAAAGGCCAGTTGATGCTTTGGCCTGGCCGCAAACGTGTTCGCTCGATCGGGCCATGTGGCGGAAGCTTTTTGCCACTGCTCCGCGCGGAAATTTAATTATGAAAAAAAAAAAAAAAATCTTAAATGACAGCTACAGGGGTCGTCGTCTAATATTATTGGTGATAGTTAGAGAAAATGCACAAATTATCTTTTCGGTCTTAGATCTATTTCAACAGGTTTGAACATTTTGCATGGTGAGCCCTTCGTATTGGTGCTCGCAAACTTTTGTTCAAAAGATAAGTTGCAGAGAGACATTCGCTGAGTCCCTCTTGACCAACAATATTCATTCAGCCAAGCCAGAAAAGACAACAGCAGTCAATTTGTCTTTTTGTCCGTTTCGAATCCGGGGTGCAAGAAGGGGGACAAATGTGATGATGATGATGATGAAGACTTGAAGGCCCCACACCTGATAGGGGCCCGAGGGGGGAAAAAACAAAACAAATATTTTCCATTTGCAGCGTTCAAGTGGCATGCAGGTCCCCAAGTGATATTTTCTCATGGGTCGCAAATCTCAGTCAGAGTTCACTTTTTGTACTTTCTGATGACTGTCGGAAAAACGATCAGCTGGTTTCGAATCCTGATTTGATTGTCCTCCTAAAAAAAACTACTTCCCGTGCAGTCGTTGTTCATCTTATTGTTGGATTTATTTGCTGTTCTTGGCATTGCTGATCTCCGTTAACAATTTCGATGTTCTGGGAAGTTCCGTCATTTTTTGTTTTATTTTTTTTTCGAAGCGATAAATCTGCCGAGATGAATCTTCAAACGGCAATCATTTGTGGTTGTGTTATCCAATCGATATGGTCATCAGATCACAACAACCAAACCAGTATTTGAAGCAGATTTCCAGATTATTGAGGTTTGGGGTTGTGCGGTGTGTCAGTTTGTCAATTGACGTGAAAACATCAATGTCACGTGATGAACCTATAAGTATGATGTTTACAGGAATGAGTTCTTCGCTATTAAGAGAAATGAATTACCGTAATATTTTCATTTTTTTGGCTCCAGTGATAGCACCAAAAATTGTTTATTTGGCTCGTGAATTCCAAAACTTGTTCGACAAGAAGAACTTTAATGCGTTGCTTCATTATCAAATTGCAACTACTGCATTTGTTACACTAAATCCTACTGGGGAAAAAAAAAACAAAAAAATACCTCACATCCTTTTATGAATTACTTTAACGTAAACTCCTTGGGTGCAACACAAGTTTAGCGTGACTGTGAAGAATTTGGTTTTCAAAGCTATAACGTCTTGTTTGCACCAAACTATGCTCACGGTGGCGCAATAGACCAGCCTTGAAATTGTTGAACGCATTTTTTTTTTTTCCCCCCCCCCCATTTGGAGTGCACTGACGTTATGCGTACATGTTCGTGATTTTGTGGCAGCACATTTTCCTCGACGGGCCGTGAGGAAGGCTGTCCGCGACGGATTGGAACATGTCTTTGTTTTGCTGCCTCCTAATTCTCCTCCTCCTCGTGTTGCATTCCGCACACGGAGACGTGAGCTTTTCCCTCCCGGAGGAGATGAAAGGAGGATCGGTGGATCGGGAATTTGGCCGAGGAACTCGGACTGCAGGCGAGCGCGCTGTCCAGCCGAAAAGCGCGCATCGACGCCGACGGGAGCAGAACGCGTACTGTGAGCTGAACGCGAGGAACGGAGAGCTGCTTGTGGCCGACAGGATTGACAGAGAAGGGCTTTGTGGCGACAAGGCTTCGTGTGTCCTGAAACAAGAAGTCGTGCTGGAGAACCCACTGGAGCTCCGGCGAATCCATCAGCACATTCAAGATATAAATTGATAACGCGCCGGTTTTTAATGACGACTTAATTGATTTGAAAGACGGGAGTCAGCCATCATAGGAGCTCGTTTTGTGATAGAAGAGGCCGCACGATGGCGACGTGGGTCAAAATTCAGTGCAGCGGTACATCCTTCAGAAAAATGATCATTTCGTTTTGGCTGTCCAGTGAAAACACAATAGAGCTTGTTCTTGACAAGAACTCGACCGTGAAAGAAAAACGGAAATGAATTTGCTCCTGAGCGCTTGCGATGGCGGCTCCCCTCAGAGGTCAGAACCGTCGTCATCCACGTCACGTGCTGGACGCGAATGATAACGCGCCAGTTCGCCAAGGCCCTTTATAAAGCCGCCTCCTGAAAACTCTCCTCCAGGTACAACCGTGATGCATGTTAGCGACTGATGCTGACCAAGCGTCAATGGAGATGTGACGTATGACTTCGGCCATGTTACAGAAGATGTGAAGAAGATATTGAGCATTGATCGTAAAGTGGCACATTACTGTAACTGGCACCGTTGACTATGAATCGAGCACGTCATATGAATTACGTGTGAAAGCCAAAGACGGTTTGGGACTGACCTCCTACGCTAAAGTGATCATAGATATTACTGACGTGAATGACAACGCCCCAGTCATCACGATCAAGGCGCTGACCGATGCGGTGGCGGAGAACGTGCCCCTGCACCGAGGTGGGCTTCGTTCACGTGCAGACAGAGACTCTGAGCAGAACGGGCAGGTGCGCTGCTCCGTCCAACAAGACGTCCCCCTTCCGCTTAGTTCCTTCCATCAAGAACTATTATTCTCTGGTGACTAGCGGCCACTGGACCGCGAACTGGTGTCCGATTACAACATTACAATCGGCGCCAGCGACCAGCTCTCCTCCTCTGTCCTCTCCCGAAAAGTCTTCACCTGTCCGTCCCCGACGTCACGACAACCCGCTCCCGGTTCGAGCGAGAGTCCACAGCGCCTACGTGAGCGAAAACAACAAAGCCGCTCGGCTTTGTGTCGTCGCGCTCGAGACCCCCGACCGAGACAGAACGCACGGTGGTTATCGCTGTCGGCGGCGCGCAGGTAACGCGCCCCGGCGTCCGCCTACGTGTCGTGGACGAGACACGTGGCCTCTCGCGCCGCTTGCTCGTTGGATTACGAAAGACCTGAGAGTTTTCGAGTCCACGTGGGCCAGAACAAATGGTCTCCTCCGCTGAGCAGCTACGTGAGCGTCAGCGTGTGGATAGGGACTGAATGACAACTCGCCTCAATACTGTACCCGCCCCGAGGCGACTCCTCATAGACCGAGCTGTCCCCAAAGCTGCGCACGAGCTCCGTGGTGTCCAAAGTGTTAGCGTGACCCGACTCCGACAGACGCTCCGCTGTCTATCACATCGTCAAGGCCACGGATCCGGACTTTTCACCATCGTCCCCACAGTGGCGAGATCAGACCCTGCGGACATTGGCCAATCTGACAGCATGAAACAAACCTGATGGTGGCGGTGAAAGATAACGGACAGCCCCCTACTCTCCGCCACCTGCTCCGTGTATTTACTCCTTTCCGATAACTTGGCCGAGTGCCGGAACTGAAGGACGTTCTTCGACGAGCGAGAAGAATTCCAAAGTCACCTCGTATCTGCTGTGGCGCTGTGTCCGTGTCCACCTTCTTCTGACCTTCATGGTGGCGGTCCTGGCTGGGAGCTTTTGTCGCAGAGAAGCCCAGACTGTTGTTGAACGGAGCGTTCGCCGTCCCCGCGCGTATCTCCCTCCGAATACGCCGATGTCACGCGCGGGAACTTTACGCTACACTACACCCTACTTGACGACGGCTCCAGACAGCACTTCATACTGTTGTGCTTCTGTACACACGACACGCTGCCCGCTGACCGCAACGCTCACGAAGATTCCAGCGACTTATAGATGTATGGAGATGCCCAGTTCTCCTGAGTATGATCATCCTTCCCATCTGACTTTGTCTAATTGATTGTCACCCGAGGTAAAAATACACGCCCACTTTTACTTTACTTGATGAGTACTGGTCGGATGCAAACCAACACTGCTCTTCACCAAAAGAACACCAACCCACAGTGAAACTTGGTGCGCAACAACATTCTTAGGAGCTGTGTTTTTTTTAATTTCTTCCAGCTGTAACTGGGCCTTCGTCAGATGGAGGAATTAAAACAGTTCCAAATAGCAATCAGTGTTTAGCACAACATGTTCAAGCTCCTGCTAGTAAGCAGAAAAAAGCTGCCAGAAAACCGTTTGATAAGCATTCCTCAACTTCTCAGTCTTTTGGAACGTGCTGCAGCCATCAATATTCTAACTTCATGTTATTTACTAAAAACAATCAAGTTGATCAGTTTGAACAATAAATATCTTGTCTTTTTAATTGTGTTTTCAATTAAATATAGGTCGAACGTAGATTTGCAAATCATTGTCTACGTTTTTACTCATGTTTAACACACACCCGACTTCATTGGAATTGGGTTGTATAAAAGGTCTAACAGTTTGCAACCACATTGCGTGGCTTACTTTACTTCCCATTGTGAAAAAGAATTTTTTTATTATTTTTTTAATCAAATGATTTTCAAGGTTATATCACATTAATGGAGTAAAAAGTTTTAAATGATTGAACTTGGTCTCATTTTTATACGATTCAAACTGGCATTTGAATAGGGTGTGTAGACTTTTGTATATCCACTGTGTGTGTGTGTAATGACAGGACACGTTAATGCCTTTAACCATTATTGTCATTATACATATTATATTTACATTTGAGTAAAATGTTGTGGTGGGCAAATGGCAGTGCAGATAGATATTATTATTTACAGCATACATGTGCTTAATGGACGATGGATGGATTCATCATTCACTTTCGTCCACCACTGTGATGATAGGCTGGAAATGGAACATTTGATCATGTAATCATGTTTGATTCACCCCATTATATCCGCATTTGAAAGCGTCTCCTCCCATTTTTCTTTTCTTTGACTTCATTTGATTTGTTTTAGAAAATTCTCTCTCACCTTCTAACAGAGGAGACTCACCTTTCTGCTGAGGGCTTTTTTGACCTATAGTCCTCTCTGTGCGCAATCATAGCGCAGTTTGCCTTGTAATTATCGCCGCGGCCTCGTGGCGACGCTCTTCCGATATTTGAGTCGCCCGATGGCTTGTTCTGCTCTAACTGTGTCAGAAGAACTGGAGCATTGGTGAGGCCGAAGGGTGCGTGCGCTGTGTAGTATGCGCGTGTGCGTGTGATGGAGCAGAGGGAAAAAAGAAAAAAAGTCGCGTGGGTGTTTGAGAGGGAGAGGGAGGGAGAGAGAAGAGAGAGAGAGAGATGAAATGGAATAGAGGAACCAGCTGACAGCTTCCCTGATAGAGCATGAGTAACTCTGCTCGAGAACAGCAAGCGTTGTGATTCACAGAATTTTCACTTCGACGTTTTCAAGAGCATGTTTAGGATTTAGCTCGTTTTTTTTCGACGCTTGTGAGCATCCGAGACGATCTCTAAAATGCACCGAGAATCAACTTGGAACATTGGAGGAATTCTGTCTTTTCTGCCTGATCTTGTCCGCTGCGTCCGAGAGGTCCGTTACGTCCTCCCCGAGAGATGCACCGGTTCTGTCATCGTAACGTCGCACGGGATCTGGGTCTGAAATGGGAGCTGGGTTCTCCGTCGCCCGTGCGGTCGTCCGCGGACGACAGCCAGCTGTGCGAGCTGACCTGTCGTCAGCGACTCTTTTGATCCGCCACGTACGACCGAGAGAGCTCTGCGCCAAGGCAGCGTGTGTACCGTCCAGAATCACTTTACTTCAGGACCCCCTTCAAGCCTTCGCTCTGCTTTTTAGACATTGCAGACGATTAACGACAATACTCCAGCGTTCGCCGCAGAGGAGATCAACCTCGATTGGTCGAGTCCACATCTCGGGATAGACGTTGTCCGCTGGAGAGTCGCATGACCCTGATCTGGCACGAACTCCGTCCGAGACTACAATTGAGCCCGAATTACCATTTTGCCCTGGAATGAGTCCCAAATAAACGGAATGCGTATCCGAGCTTGTTCTTAAAAAGCGCTGGACCGAGAGGCGCGAGCCGAACACAGTGCTGAAAATCAACGGCATTGACAAGGGAAGTCCAGCCAGAACCGTGACCGCTTCTATCCCATCCGTGTTTTGGACGCCAACGATAAGTGCCAGTTTTCAGTCAACGGTTTACAGAGCGTCTGTTCCGAAAACTCCGTCACGGGGACTTGATAGCCCAACTGAATGCCACGGACTTGGATACAGTCTGTATGAGCGATAACATACTTCCTTCAGTCACGCTGACAGACAAGACCAGAGGATTTTTTCACATCGACCCGCTGAGCGTGAAGTTCGCGTGGCGGGCGTCCTGGACTACGATGAGCCAGTGCTCACGAGCTGGACGTCCAAGCAAAGACGAGCGGCGCCAGGCCTCCCACTGCAAACTTCTCATCGACGTCATCGACTCAACGACAACAACCGTGATTGAATCAAGTCACGTCGGCCGACATGCGGAAGACTCCACGCGCGGAACAATGTGGCGCTCATCAATATTTATACATGGACACTGGAAATAGCGACACGTCACGTGCGCGTTCCCGACAATAGTCCCGTTCAAATAGTATCGGGAGTGAAAAATTATTATATGTTGTGACAGCCGGACGCTCGACCGAGAGGTTCAATCGCGTATAACATTTCTGTTACCCACCGCGACCACCGACTCGGGCTCTCCCCCGCTCGAGAGCGTCAAAGTTTTATCATCGTGGTTCGTGACGTAAACGACAACGCCCCGATTTTTACGCAGAGCCGTACTACCGCCACCGTCTTGGAATATCAACCTGTCTGCACGTTGTTATGAACTGATAGCGCAAGACGCGACGGACGGTTTCCAATGCGAAATTAATGTACCAACTCTCAAAAGAACCATTCAGATGTTTCCTCTTTCCTTACCATCAACACGAAACGGGAGAGCTTTTCACGTCGCGGCTCTTCATTACAGCAGTCGGTTTACTTCCAAATCACGGTGGAGGCGAGAGATGGGTGGGCGACCCCCAGCTCGCCACCACTGCACCGTCAACTTTTTATCCAAGACCAAAACGACAACGCGCCGTGGTTCTGTATCCTGCCAAGCCTTCGTTGCCGAGGACGTGTGCCCCTCGAAGCGCCGGAAGCTAACCTGTGACCAAGGTGGTGTGCGGTAGACGGCGACTCGGGCCACAACCCTGGGTTTGTCTTACAGAATCATCAAGAAACCCAGCCCAATCTGTTTACGTGTGGCTTTGCACACAGGCGAGATTCGAACCTCGCGACGCCTGTGGAGCTCGATGAACGGAAGCAAACATGTTATCGCGGTAACCGATAACGGCCGGGTGCCCTGTCTGCCACCGCGACAGTTAGTATCGCCATTGCGAGCTTGCCCGTTCTGCAAGAACTCTTCGAGGTGGCCGATGAACCGCAGGCAACGATAACTTGAGCTCTACTTGATTGTCGCCCAGTTCGCGGTTTTCTTTTCTCATTAATTCTTTTAATCGCCGGAGTGTTTTATTTAGCATTGTGTCGCCGTAGTACGTGTACCGCTCCACCGCCGCCGGTCTCCCCGTTTTCCCCACGACATACTACCCACCGAGTTTCACAAGTTCAGTGCGTGACATTGCTGCAGGATGATCGTACGATCCCTTGTCTGACCACCGCTCGTGCGAGGCGACTTTCGCTTCGCTCGAACACGGACACGGACACGCCAAGAAAAGGAGCCGGTTATCAAAAGAGCACGCTTCGGCGCACCAGTGCAGACAGATCTACCTAACGGTCGGGCCGCCCCTCACATCCTTGTATGTGGTCACTTGAAAAGTGGCTGCAAGGATGGCACATGTAGTACATGTCAAAAGTTGACACACCCCGGTTTCCAATGCTCGATTTTGTGATTTTTAAACCATCTAAACTTTCTAAACTACCATTTATGTGACCAATAACCAAGACAACTCAATTGAATCAAGAACATTACATCGTTGCCGATGAGGAAGTAAAAATAATGACTAAATGATGTGCTGCAAAAGTGTGCACACCCTCCTATACTGGTTTCGGCTGTGTTTATAGTTAAAATGTATGTTCATGGAGTCAACGAATTAAAGTAACCTCAATCAAGTTCAGGTGTTCGAGTAGGCTTTCCTAACATTTGTTTTGCTTCGACAGAAGCCTCTGAAGGGTTTGTGCCGACACGGACTGCTCTTGGAACTGTTCATAATTCCCTCCAACTTGACGAAGCCCCAGTTCCACTTCATAAAAGTAACCTCAAAGCTTGATGCTTTCACCTCCATGCTGGTGGCTTTTGTGATTTTGTGGTTGTGTTAGAGCTAAGCCAACCTTTGTAATATGGCCACAAGCTTCAAACTTGGAATCATTGGGCCAGACACATTTTCCCACACGTTGTTTGGGAGATTTTGTCATCACAGTCTGATGAAATCAAGGTTTGATGTTTTGAGTCCGTCGTTCCAAAAGGTATATTTGGCCAAACACAACACTGCTCATCACCAAAAGAACAACATACCTGCAGTTGAAGCTTGGTGTGGTGGCAGTATCCTTCTTGGGGCGTCTGAACTGGGCCTTAGTCACGTGAAGGGAATTGAACATTCCAATCGCGTCATGTTAGCACAAAACATCCAAGCTCTGCTCGAAGCACACACACACACACACTAAAAAAGTCAGGAAAAGCCTACTTGAGCAACTAAACCTTATTTGGGTTAATCAGAGTTACTGTGTGTGACAGGTGTGTTCTGTCTCACATTTAACATCAGTTGATTTGATTGGTTCATTCTGAACACAGGCCCGCCGTCGCATTTGTAAGAGGTGTGCACACTTGTGCAATCACATCGCAATGTTGTTTTGACTCCTCTCTCTAAATTAGATTAAAAAAAACAGTTTCATTGGAGTTGTACAGGCTATCGACCACATTAATGTTGATCGATTGCAAATGGTTTACTTTAGCTTGGTAATTATTATTACAAAAAATGCATTTGAACGGGTGTGTAGACTGTTTATTTCCACCGCATAAGGAAAAGAAAATCCAAAACGTTTGAGCTCAAATAATGACTTGGCTATATTTGCCGGCGAGTGTAGTTTGTGATCACCAAACTGTAAACATTTCAATCAATAACATGGCGTCATAAAATATTTTTAACCTGAATTACGTTCTTACTATGCATGGCATTATACACCTTGAAAATGAATTTTGTGAAACAATCAAGTGAAATATGCCAAATTACACAAGAACAGATCTTATTGCTTTGTTTTGCGTTGTTAATGCACCCATACTCCTTACTATTAATACTGTAATTACTTTTTCTTGTAATAGACTGTGTTGTTATTGCATTGCTTTAAGGCACTGAGATGATCTCCGTGCACAATATCTCATCGCATGTTTGTATGCCCTCCATTTCTACTTTTCTGTCATTTATTATGATGGAAATATCTCGGAGTGTCATGTGACCGCCAGACTAGCACACCTGCATAACATTCCTCGAAGGCACGACACACTTGTGATTTCAGATTTAGCAGAGTCCTGGTGTGCTTATTTTTTCCCCGTCCTTTTTAAAATAGAAACCATGACAATACTTATTTTCTTTTCCCTTTTGAAATGATATTTTTTACAGCATGTTTTGGTCTTTTGCTCTCCGCTTTGGTCTTGATCACACAGGTCATGCTTACCACCGTCTTTAATCTGCAACTGAATAAATATGAAATGGGATTGTTCACACCCAACTTTTATTTGTCTGTGACGTCTTTTCCATCAGGTACAATAAGGCACCATTTCCCGTACTGCAGCCTACCAACAATATAGAATGCCACTTGTACTAATTCATCATGGCGAACATTCAGTGTCATGTCAATGTGTTCATGTTGACTAAAGTCTGCGCAGCGATGAATATGTTCTCATGCGTATTCATGTTGTTGCGCACATGTGCTCCGATTTCTTGGAGAGAGAAAAGCAACTTGTTTGTAATCTCTCTGATCCCAATCCTAAACTAGTACAAACAAATGCGGTCATTTAAGTTGTCGACCAGCTCTGAAAGATGTGAGAATGAGAAAATGGTTTGTTTTCACGAGGATTCATAAATGTATAGTCGTGAACAATATTTTGGCGGGATGTAGCAGCAGGACTCACCGATCCTGTGAAAACAGTACTTTTAAACTAAATGTCATCATTGGCCTTGAGACTAACTTTTTCCCCCTCTCTTTTTCTTTCGTGTCCCTCCCGTCAATGAAACTGAAACCATTGTGGAACCCGCAGGTAAGCTCACTTTCAATGATTTCAGCTCCCCACGTGCGCCCTACACCCATTGCTCTCACAAACAAATCACAGCAGGATGATTCCTCATCCAGCGCACGAGTCGCCGAAACACAGTCGATATGATATGACCACTGACCCGGAATAGGTTCCCATCTGTGCAGCCGTCTCTTCACTGAACGTTCCGTGTCGACAAACGTGTTTGCCACTCATGCATCCTGACCAAATCTCTGCGTACACAAACTTACGTACATACTGTACGTCACCCTGTGCAGTCACGTAACTTATGCAGGACGCCTCCATTGGAAGAAATGTTTCAGTGGAGGCTACATAGAATCATAATAACTCTGCCTGCTGTTGCTGTGCAGACTCGGCCTAATAATGCACCATCATGATGTGTCACGAGCTCAGCAGCGTGTGCGCGCGCTCACACACACACACACATCACACACACACACAACGCCGGGCATTTGTGCGCCATCATGACTGCCTTTGCGGCTTCATGTTGCAAATAATGAATTTATTAATATTGATGAAGATACTCGGGGACATATTTGTGTATCGCGCATTGAATTCCACCAATGTAGCCACCGCTCGTTGATCCGCCATCTTGCTATCGATCGATCGATCTCTCGTACTATCCAACTATCGATCTGTCATGGAAGTGTAGTAGATTTGCACAATGTTCAAGTTCCCCCCCCCCCCCCCCCTTTTTTTTAAGTTCCGACTGTAAAGTCACATTGCAGCGGGTTCACGGTGTGTTTCGCTTGACTCAGTTGGCGGTTCTGTGTTGCCTCAATTTTGAAGCGTGCCCGACGACAAATCCTCAGCCGTCATTGAAGGCAAATAATTGCAGGGCACTTTGACAATTCGACTGCGTTTGGACCGAGGCAAACGGTGACGGTCACTTTGACTGTGTGTATCTCGAGACAAAAAGTGAACTGCGAGTATATGGGTTTCTATTTCTCTGTCCCATGGTGCCTGAAGTATACAGCTAAGGCCCATGGAAGGGCGATGTAATTGTTGCCGTGCACTCTCTATCGCTCACAACCAATATTATTAATTCATGAATATATGTAAAACGGCTACTTTCATACTCATCGTTGTTGCAATTATTGTTGATGCTATTTGAGGGACTGTTTGTGCGAAATAGGACTTTTGACAAATATAGAAAGTGGTGCATTGGATTACTTTTTTTTCACACCGGTCGTCTCATCGGACAAGTAGCTGCCGAGGTATTTCTTTAATTTGAAGCTTATTCGAAGGGGCAGTTTGGAATGAACTGCCTCTAAGGGGCGCTGTTACATGGTAAATGGAATGTGTTGGCCTGTGTGATGCAGTGCAGCTCCCGCCTCTGTCGCGGCCATTTGGCACCAGAGAGCTTCGCTGTGAACGACGTACAATCGTTGAGCACAAATAACGCCGGTATCTGATTGCGCCTGTTTTGTATTTTGGCCCGTTCACGCTCTCAGTTTTTTTAAATGGAGTCGAAAGATAATAACTGAGCGGGGGAGGAATGCGATGGCGAACGCGCGGCCGGCCTCTTGTCTTTTTGGTGTTTTTTTCCCTTCCCGCGAGCGAGTGGCCCAAATCCGCTACTCAATCCCCGAGGGCGAAGAAAAAAGAGGCTCGCTCGTCGTAAATGTGGCCCCAGTGGGAGATCTCGGTTTGGATCTGAAAAGACTCCGTTTCTGGCGGGCCCGCCTCGTGACACCGGGGAGAACGTCCATACGCCGAGCTGAGGGCGGACAAAGGTCTCCTGGTTGTCCATGAGATGATATATCGCGAACAGCTGTGTGGATGACGTGACGCCGTGCAGCTTCCCCCTTCGAGATTTTGGTTGGAAACCCATGAATTGCACGCCGTCACCATCGAAGGTTGGAGCGTCAAACGACAACGCGCCTCCACTTTTAAAAATCAATATTTTCATTTGAAATGACTGAGTCTGCTGCACTTGCTCTCCCGTTTTCCGTTCTGGATAACGCACACTGATGCTGACGTGGATGCACAAAAAAAACGGCGTGCAGAGTTACATTTTAACACCGAGTGAGCATTTTCTTTTGAAGCAACACTTCAATCCTGGAGGCAGAAAATGCAGAAATGGTCCTGGCAGAAAGCCTAGACAGAGAACAGCAGCCGCGACTTTCCCCCTAAATTAGTGGCTGTGGACGTGGAAGCCACAGAAGGACAGGTACAGAAAATATTGAAATTAACATTGTTAGGATGCAACATAAATGTTTTTCCTTTCTCAATCAATCGTTTGTATAAAGCTAAATTGATTGAAATTCCCCAAAATTAAGGTAACAATCACGGATCTGACTGTGAATCCACTGATGCTATAGCGGTTCAAATGGAAAAGGTAACATACCTCGCTTTTCGAAATCAAATGCTGAAATCGCAGATTTGTTTCACAATAGATGAGATTGACAGGTTGCATATCAGTCATAAAAGAAATCGATTATGAAAAAGACAAAACAATAGAAGTTCATGGTTGAAGCTAAAGATCAAGGAGGATTAACAGACTCCACCAAAGTGGAAATCGCAGTCACTGGATTTGAATGATAATGTTGTCCCCGTCCTCAACGTGATGTCCTTCAACGAGTCCGGTTTCGGATAGACTCCTCCCCGGCTTGACCACACGCTCGGTATCATGAACGTGAAAGACCGAGACCAGGATTCTGGCGAAAACGTCACGTGAGGTGCGCCATCGAAGGCGCGCGTTCTCTTTCGCATGAACATCCCACGTGCGCAATATTTTGCCTGGTGACCGATGCCGATTGGATCGCGAAAGCGTGTCCGACTATAACTATCACAGTCGTCGCGTCGGACGCGGCTACGGACCTCCCCTCCGTTCGCCGAGAGAACTTTTCATGTGAAAGTTTCGCGACGGAACGACAGACGCTCCTGTGTTGCCGTCAGCTTTTATCGTGCCAACCTCGCCGAAAACAACTCGCCGGTGTTTCCGTGCTGAGAGTGAGTGCCAATGACGCCAGATGAAAACCAGAACGCTCGTGTCTCTTATCATGTTGGAGCAGGTAGGGCGCGATTTTGCGGGGAACTCGCCGATTGCCTCGTTTGTGTCCGTGAACGACCCAAACCGTCGTCGTCAGCGCCGTGCGCGTCCGTCGAGCTACGAGCGGATGAAGCGGCTGGACTTGCGGTGCGAGCGCAGGACGGAGCGCCCCTCCTACGCTCTGTAGCAACGTGAGCGTGGGCGTCTTCCTGATCCGTGGTCTAGAACGACACACGCCCCTCAGGAGGTCCATGTACGTCCAGCCGCAACACACGCCGACATGGTGCCTCGTGTTCGACAGACTCGGCTATCTGGTGTGACTAAAGTGGTGGCCGTGGATGTGACTCTGGACAGAACGCCTGGCTCTCCTATAAAGTGCATCACAAATTTGGGGGCAGCAGACAGTGGGGCGCTGTTTGAGTGGGCCTCGTCCACAATGAGAACATGCGAACATGTCGCCAGTACTGATAAAGATGCTGTCAAACAAAGACAGACTGTCGTAGTGGTAAGGCAACCGGCAGCCCTCATCGTTCGGGCTACGGTCGCGGTCAACGACGTGGCGCTATGGCGGACGGCATTTCTTCCCCCGAAGTGCTGAGGTCGGAGTTACGCCGACTGGACTTTTAGCGAGGACTACGACGAGCCGGCTGACTTTGTTTACTTAGTCTCGGTCGGCTTGTCGCGCGCGTCTCCTTCCTCTTCGAGCGCCTGCTTGCTGCTTATCGTGTCGCTTACAAAGTGTACAGGTGGAGACGGTCTCTCGCGTCCTGTACGCTCGAAACTCCCCGTCATCCGTATTATCCGCCGCGCTACACTTGGCGACACTGTTGGGACGGCGGCGGACGCTCCGCGCACGCCTACAATGTACGAGGCGTGCGCGCGCCGCCAGAGTCACGTGACGAACACGCAAGCCGTGAGTCACAGTTTGAGTGAGTGTGGACGGAGCGGACGCTGACGTGGGTCGCCGGCCGCGCAGTGCCCCAAAAGAGCAGACGTCGGGGAGCTGCTCTCTCGTAATGTCGACTTTGGTGAGTCAATCATGACAAACCTTGTTTCAATATATGTTTGTTTTCAGAGTGTATATAATCATGGAGACGCCTTGTTCTTATATTGATACATATTTTAAAGTCATACATTCATTGCAGTCGTGTGTTCAGTAGACCTGAACGGCCATGCTTGATTAAAAGTACAACACAGAAATAAGTGCCAGCATCTTCCAGTCGGAATGGGAGAGTGGGTGTATTGGTGGTGGAACTCTCACAGTCCAGGAAAATCATTCAAGAGAATGAGGTATAGCTGAGAAGAAGTGGAACCTGAGTAGTACGAGAGAGGAGAAAGGACATACATTGAGATGCGATGTGGGCCAAGGCCAAACGAGGCAATGATGACATGTATGCCAGGTTGGACACTAAAGAAGGAGAAAAAGATCTATACAGGTGGCCAGACTGAGTGGAGAGAGATGGAAGGATGTGCAGCAGGTTAGGGTGATTAAGGATAGAGATGAAATGTTTGACTGGTGCCAGTAGTGTGCTGGCAGATGGAAAAAATACTTCGAGGAGTTGATGAATGAGGAAAATGAGAGAGAAGGAGAGAGAATAGGCAAGTGTGGTGGACCAGGAAGTGGCAATGATAGAGTAAGGGGGAAGTTATAGAAAGGCATAGAGACGATGAAAAATGGAAAGGCGGTATGGTCCTGATGACATTCCTGTGGAGTTTTTGACCATCTGTGTTGCAATGCAGATTTATAGCTGGTCAGAAGAATGCCTGAGGAATGCGAGCAACAGTAAAGTATCATACCTAGAACAGATACACAGATGATAATTTGCCTTGAGGTGTTGATGGAAAAGTACAGCCAATGTCAGAAGGAGCTACATTGTGTCTTTGTGGATCTGAGAGAAAGTCTATGACTGAGTACCCAGAGAGGAACTGTGTACTCCATGCGAGTTCTGGAGTGGCAGAGAAGTATGTTAGAATGAATACAGGACATGTATGAGGGCAGCAGAACAGTGGTGAGGTGTGACAGAGGAGTTGAAGGTGGAGGTGGGAGTGCATCAGGGATCAGCCCCGAGCCCCATACCTGTTGCAGTGGTAATGGATAGGCTAGACAAATGATGTTAGACTGGAATCCCCGTGGACCATGATGTTCGCAGATGACGTCGAGATCTGCAGTGAAAGCAGGGAGCAGTGGAGGAACCGTTAGGGAAGTGGATATCAATCCAATCCTTTTATTGTCCTTTTATAAAAAGACATGCAGCGTACAGACTTTATTACATATGAAATATTTTATCAAGGTTTGTTTACTTGATAATCATGGTTTTCTAGGCCATGATTATAACATCAAATGAAAGTAAAGAACTTTTGGTAACATTCAAATGTGTTGGGCTGGATGTTCATTGTCGTTGTCCATGGTGCTGGAATTGCTTGGAGCTGACAATTCAGACATACAAATGAAGTTGTAGCGGCGATTCGACCCTCGTTCGTTCTTTTGATCTGCGTTTTCTATGTCGCTGAAATCAATTTCCAAACTAGTTATGTATGAACACTTATTTTCGTGGGCTGTATTGTTGTTTGAAGTTTATGTGTCATATCTGTGTCCATCATTCTCAACATTTGTTGCATGTTGTCAAGACCTTCCTTGTTGATTTATTTTGAAAATAGGCTGGATTCAATATTGAATGCATTCTTTCCAAACAAAATAAAAATATCTGTTTAAGTATTATATTTTTTTGAAATTAAACAACTTTTGCAAAAGAAAAAGCTATTTTCAAATTATTTTAACATCGTCTTGAGATCAATTATTTTGTCCAGCATTTTTTTCATATTATAATGTCATCATTGGTAAAATATAAATGTAAACAACCGATTCCAAAAGCGTTAAGTACAACATCCAATTGTCCAGTCTTGCTATTTTGTTATTTTGTGGCCCCAGATTATTAAAAATAAAAAAATTAAAAAAAAGCAGTTTCCGTTGGCAATCACATGGAGGTGCACTACCGCCAAAATGCTCTGAGCGCCGCTCGTGCTACGTCATTGAATTCGAAGGAAACTCGTCCGTGCAGCAGTCCTCCTCTCGGACTCCTTTTCGAGCTTCGCAGACGAGAAAGACGACGCTCTGCTCGCCATTCGACGAGGAACGTTTTCCGTGGATTCTCGTGTTTGATTCGGTTTTTATTGTCAAGGATTCCTGTCGCTGTTTGGATATTTTCGGATCCGCGATGGAGCGTCTGTGGATGCGCGCTGTCAGAGGCCGATGGCGCACACTGTTTGTCGTTCTTTGTCTCTGTGAGCTGCGCTCCGTGAGCGGACAGGCTCGCTATTCCATACCGAGGAGCAGGCGGAAGGCTCTTTCGTGGGGAACATTGCGAGAGATTTGGGCTTGGATGTGGCCAGACTAGTAGCAGGGTAAAGCTCGTATTATTAGCAAAGGAGGCCGACAGTATGTTGATTTCAAGCAGACAAAGGCACACTTGTCATTCAAGAGCGCATCGACCGAGAGGAGCTTTGTGGAAAGACGACGCCCTGCAGCTTCACTTTCGACATCATTTTAGAAAATCCCATCCAACTTTATCGCGTGACAGTGGAGGTCGTGGACATGAATGACAACAGTCCGTCCTTCCCTCAGTCGGAAATTCATTTGAAAATTGCTGAAAGTGCTGCAGTGGGCACTCGTTTCTCTCTCGCGAATGCAGCCGACCTGATGTTGCTATTAATGATATTCAGAAATACATACTTAAACCTATCAGATCATTTTAAATTGGAAATACAAATCAACAGACGGAGACAGTTATCGAAATGGTTTTAGAGAAGCCTTTAGACCGAGAACAGGAGGAGAGCTGACACTCATGCTGATTGCGTCAGATGGTGGCGAGCCACATCGGTCAGGGACGGCGAGAATTCAAATCACTGTGCTGGACGCAACGACAACGCGCCAGTGTGCACTCAACCTGTTTACAAGGTCGATGTGCGAGAAAATTCACCTGCAGGAACCTTGATCGCGACTGTGAGTGCAAGCGATGCTGATGCTGGCCTCAACGGTGACGTCACATATTCCACTCCTCATATTACCAAAGATGAGAGAGACCTTTTAGTGTAAATGTTAAAACTGGAGAGATTAAAGTTTCAGGTAAATTAGATTTTGAGAAATCCAAGAACTACCAATTAAACGTCCAGGCCAGTGACCACGGAGGCTTTACTGACACATGTAAAGTTTTCATCAACATAATTGATGAGAACGACAACGTCCCCACAATCAAGTTGATGTCCTTTTCTCAGTCCATACCTGAGGATTCTCCCCCAGGTGCAACCGTGGCTGTTTTTAACGTGAATGATGACGACGCTGACGGCAACGGTGTTGTCAAGTGTGCCATTAACGCTGACGTCCCGTTTAAAATCGAGTCTTCGTTAGCGGGTTACTACACCATAGTGACCGAAAACTCTTAGACCGGGAAAGCGTCCCCGAATATAACGTGACCATCACAGTGTCCGACCAAGGCTCTCCGCCTCTGTCTAGTAGTCAAAACGTCAACGTTCAAATATCCGACGTGAACGACAACCCGCCCGAATTCCATCAGTCGCAATACAGGAAGACCGTAGCAGAGAACAACCCTCCCGGTTTTTCCGTCTTGACCGTCAGTGCCGGTGACGCGGACTGGGGCCGGAACGCTCGAGTGTCTTACTTCCTGGAGGAGAAAGAAGTTCACGGAGCAGCCGTGTCTTCTTTTGTCTCGGTCCATCCGGAGAGCGGCGTCGTCCGCGCGCTGCGATCCTTCGATTACGAACAAATCAAGTCGTTCGACTTCAACGTGAGCGCCCGCGACTCCGGATCCCCTCCGCTGAGCTCCGCGGCCGCCGTTCGCATCCTGATCCGGGACCAGAACGACAACGCCCCTCAGGTCCTGTACCCGGTCCAGCCGCACGCCGAAATGGTGCCTCGTTCGGCAGACGCGGGCTATCTGGTGACTAAAGTGGTGGCCGTGGATGTGGACTCTGGACAGAACGCCTGGCTCTCCTATAAAGTGCAGCACAAATTTGGGGGCGCAGACAGGGGGGCGCTGTTTGAAGTGGGCCTCCACAATGGAGAAATGCGAACTGTCCGCCAAGTGACTGATAAAGATGCTGTCAAACAAAGACTGACTGTCGTAGTGGAGGACAACGGGCAGCCCTCTCGTTCGGCTACGGTCGCGGTCAACGTGGCGCTGGCGGACGGCTTCTCCGAAGTGCTGAGGTCGGAGTTCGCCGACGACTTTAGCGAGGACTACGACGACCGGCTGACTTTTTACTTAGTCTCGGCTTTGGCCGCGGTCTCCTTCCTCTTCGTCGCCTGCTTGCTGCTTATCGTGTCGCTCAAAGTGTACAGGTGGAGACGGTCTCGCGTCCTGTACCGCTCCGACCTCCCCGTCATTCCGTATTATCCGCCGCGCTACTGCGACACTTTGGGGACGGCGGGGACGCTCCCGCACGTCTACAACTACGAGGCGTGCGCCGCCGCCAAGAGTCACGTGACGAACACGCAAGCCGTGAGTCAAAGTTTAGTGAGTGTGGACGGAGCGGACGCTGACGTGCCGCACGGCGGCGAGCAGACGTCGGGGAACTGCTCTCGGATGTCGACTTTGGTGAGTCAAATCAGTACACTTGTTTCAATATATGTTTGTTTTCAGAGTTTATATCACGGAGAAGCCTTGTTCTTGTATTGATACATATTTTAAAGTCATTACATTTCATTTACAGTCGTGTTCAGAACCTGAAAGCTAGGCTTGAGTAAAAGTACACAGAAATAGGGCATCTTCTCGTTGGAAAGGGGAGAAGAGATTTGGTGGTGGAACCTCAAA
>NC_084511.1:29443419-29508211 GCF_024500385.1 Phyllopteryx taeniolatus | reverse complement strand
TTTTGGCGTGAACAAAGAGGTTCCCCGTCCCAAGATCTGCGTCAATGTATTTCTTACTGTAACTTGACACGATACGCAGGTCTCTGTTGCGCAGCTCCTGCAAATTGAGGTTCAAATCCTTGGCGATATTCCCCACCACCGCGCCTTTGTTCATCTCCTCGGAAACGGAGTAAGACAATTGCGAGGCAGATCCACGACAAAAGAGAAGCACAACAACGACGGGGATCCACAAATACTCCTCCGCCCTCATCGTTGGACCATAAACAACAATCCGGCTCGTGAAGCGCATCCGATGTTTGCATCTACCGCCAACAACACGAATCTCCAGCTGGAGGCAAACGCGCTTGTTCTTCTCGCCGCATACAACCGAGTGACTGCGTGTCGACGCCGCAGCCAATGACAACTTCTACATGCGCCAGTGAGGGGCGATGACGCGTCGGTCCTCATTTGCGGTCTCAGTGCGACATCGTGTGGTCGACGACTGTTAAAGCAATAAAGCGTCGAACACTTTTCTGAACGACCGCGCAGTGAAAACACGAGACAATAATAATAATTAAAAAAATGAAATTAAAAAAACATGGACACGGTATTTTTGGAGGTTTGTGACCATTGCTATATATTATGTTCAAAGTAGCATTATGCGTGGTCCTTCTTAGATATGACCAATGATGTCTAACTTTGGATGATTCCACTTAAAAATGCCTCGAATTGTGATGAAGATTCTTAGAAATCTTATATTTGGAAATGAATATCTGCCGATAAAAAAATATATACTGTCCATCCCACAGCCGACAGTGATCAGAGAATATCATTGATAAACAAAACTGGGAATTATTTACACGGTATAAAAATATCAGCGAGTCAGTCACGCCATGCAATCGTGAATATTGTGCACAGGCTTTCGATACAAATATTTTTGACGACTTCTGCTTCCACGGAGAGTGCGACACCAAGCATGTTGGGAACGTAATAACTGATCCATCATTGATACGATACAAGTCAGCCACGTCAACAACTGCACTAGCAGAGAAATCACAAAACAAAGCGTCGAGGACCAAATCGTGATGAAGAAAGAGTTTCTTTGACATTTTAAATCATCTGATGGAGTTCCCACTTTGAGCACGTGAGCAGAATGCTTTTCATTTCCATTGCAGATATTTGTCATCTTTCCTACCAGGACGCAATACAATGCTGGAATTGACCAAATTGAAGGAGAGAAAAAAAAAAAAAAAAGCTTTCACAACACTAAGTCAAACTACAAATTCTTTGTGACTTGAACAAAATAAACCACGCGTAGCTTTGCAGTCTTTGGTAAAATCTGAGAAAAGTCTCGTAAAAACCTGGCATTTGAAACTTTGCAGGTCCACCGTTTGAATACACAGTATAACTGTATATATCTATTAAAACATTTATAAATGTAAAGCCTACCTTGTCACTATTAGGCAAAGTCTGAGTCCTGCCGAAGGTGTCCCCGCCGTGAATGCTGATGAGTTCCGCTTCCCCCGGCGGAAAGGGCGAGGGGAAGAGCACCAGGTCGCTCTTGAGCGTGTCCGAGCCCAAACACACGTCATACTGCTGAGTGGCTTGGGAGTAAGACCAGCTCCCGTCGGGGTGGGCGGCGATCATCGGGGCGCCGTCCGTCCGTCCGCGGCACTTGAAGGCCACGAAAGCCAGCAGGCTGAGCAGAAAGACGAGCGACACGGCCGCAATGGCGATGAGCAAATACAAGTGGAAACGGGAGAAGCTCTCCTCCTTTCTGGGCACGTGTCTGAACTGAGTGCGGATGTCGGCTGTGCTTTCCAGCACCAGCACATCAATAGACACAGTAGCCGACAGGGAGGCTTCTCCGTGATCGCACACCAACACCACCAAGGGGTGACTTTTCAGGTCATCGTCACTCATTCTCCTCTTGGTCCGAATCTCCCCGGTGCCGCTTCCGATCCGGAAGAGCTCGTCGCCGCCGCCGCCTTTGGGCTCGGACAGGTGATAGGAGAGCAGCGCGTTGTATCCCGAGTCCGCGTCCACGGCCCTGATCTTGGCCACAAAGTAGCCCGCTTCGGCGGAATAGGGGACGCTCTCGCCGTTCGCCGAGCCGTGCTCGGAATAGGGCGGCAGGATGCCGGGACTGTTGTCGTTCTCGTCCAGGATGAAAACGTTGACGCTCGCCTCGCCGCTCAGCGGGGGAACGCCGCGGTCTGCGGCCTGAACCTTGAACTCGAACGTCTTCAGCGTCTCGTAGTCGAACGACTGCAAAGTGACGATGTCGCCGCTCTCCGAGTCGATGTTTATCAATGAAGCCGTTTGTGTCGTTTTAAAAGAACTGTCAATCAAACGATAAGATGCTTTTCCGTTGTCAACCGAATCGGCGTCCGTCGTCGTCAAAGTGTAAATCGTCGTTCCGACCGGACTATTCTCCTTCACGTAAATATTAATTTCACGCTCGGCGAAACGAGGCGGATTGTCATTGACATCCGAAACTTGAACGTCGATGACTCGTGTGGCGGACCGAGCCGGCGTTCCTTCGTCAGTGGCGGCGAGTGTGACGAGATGCCGGGATGTTCGCTCTCGGTCAAGAGGCCCGGCAACCAACAGCGAGTAGTAATTTTTATAGTTCAACTTTAACATGAATGGCACAGATCCAACAACGAGGCACTTGGTCTGGCCATTTTGACCCCCATCCTTATCAGTAATCCTCACCATGGCAACGGCAGCGCCTATCTCGGCGTCCTCTTTCACAGGACTCATGAGAGACGACACGGTGATTTCCGGCGCGTTGTCATTGACGTCAATGACCTCCACTAAGACTTTGCTGTGCGCCAAGCGAGGAGGAACGCCTTTGTCCCGCACTTGAACGCCAATCTCGTAGGCTGGAGTGTCCTCATAATCAATATCACCTCTAACACTGATCTCGCCTGTATTTTCATCCAAGGCAAACACGTGGTCGGGGTGAAAACGCCCCCTTTCCGCAAACGAATAGGTCAGTTGCCCATTCACGCCATCGTCCAAATCGGTAGCGGAAAGCCTTAGCAACTGCGTGCCGATGTCTGCATTTTCAACAACTCGGACCTTGTAGAGAGACTGGCTGAACACAGGAGAATTGTCGTTGACATCAAGGACATTGATGAGGATTTGGATGGAGCCTGATTTGGGAGGTTTTCCTCCATCGATGGCAAGAAGCGTGAGGTCGACGACCGGCTGCTTTTCTCTGTCTAATGCTTTGTGCAGCAGTAACTCGGCAGATGCACTTCCGCCGTTGCTTTGCGCAGCCAAGACAAAGTATTCGTTCGGCTTTAATTGATACGTTTCCACCGAGTTGGCGCCCACGTCCGCGTCATGTGCGAGTGGCAGTGGATGCCTTTCCCCGAGAAAGTAATTTTCATACAAATCTATTGTTGCGGTTTGTTGACTGAAAACCGGAGCGTTGTCATTGACGTCATGAATCACAACCTCGATTTGGTGAAGCCTGCGCGGATGACTCAACGCGGCTTCGATATTTAAAGAACATTTCAACGCGTTGGGGCACAGCTCCTCCCTGTCTATTCTCTCGCTAACGACCAAGATTCCAGATTGCAGATTGACGTCGAAATATCGCTTTTTGTACGCGGAGTTGACGCGCAGCCCCGCGGCTTGGAGTTGCTGCACGCTGAGGTTGAAATCCTTGGCGAGATTTCCCACCGCGCTCCCTTTGTCTACCTCCTCCGAGATGGAGTAGGATATCTGAGCCGCGGTCCGGCCGCACACACAAAGCAGAGTGACAAAAAGGCCCCCGATGGTTCGCCACTGGTCCGGAGAAGCCATTCCTGCTCAACTCGACAACACCAATTCCGTTTTCCTTTGGTAAATATCCACAGGCAATGAAAACCAAAATACAAATGGATATCCTTCGACGTATCGCTTGCCGCTCCCGTTCGCTTCGCGTGGCTCGTCTGACTGTTAACCGGGTTGAGTCGACGCTGAACACTCCCCGTTCGTGACGTTTTTCGACGTCGGAGGAGTTTCTGCACGGCGGACGCAATTCTGTAGCACGGTCTCCGGCGACACCTTGTGACCGTTATGGGGAAATGCAGTTTGAAGTCAAATGGAGATGTTGAAATAATATGAGGAACGGGAACACACGCGAGCCGGCAACCCGCTTTACCCCTTTTTTGTTTTTTTGTTTCAATTCCGAATAATATCTAGGCTTAGAATATATATTTCCCCGTATTAGTTGTCTACTACGCCCCCATGCTTGTGTCTCCCTCTTCATTTCAAGGTACCCCACAGTATTTTAAGGAAGTGGGTTGAAATAAATCAGAACTATGGACAGCACTTGAGCACGCATGCATTTCAGGACCACGGAGAGCGTCTCAAGAGTTAGTTTACAAAAAAAAAAAAAAAAAAAAAAGAAACCTCATTTCAAAGCAGAGCTTTGAGAAAACAACTCCACTTTATGCTCGACTTCATCTGCAATTTGGCAACAGAGTACCGTCGCACAATGCTGTTATAGTTGATGCTGTAGTTGTCCAAAGGCGACTGAAGGCTCCGAAACAATCAAACTTCGCGTAAATGACCCCGTTGAACACATCATCGCCGCTCTGTCACATATTCCGAGTTAAAAATCACATGAATATTCATTTAGGGCTGCCCATGACATCAGACATCCTTTGACAAATGATACACAAATCCTGCAGTCCTCTTCATCCTTCTCGCCGCAACCGAGCAAGGACCCTTGTGAGCTAAAACTATGCAAGTTCCAAACTCCATGCCACACGAGATCCCGAACTTGGAATCCGTGTGCCTTTCGAACACAGATCTTGAAGAAAGGCGTATATACTCAGAATAATACAAATAACTCCATGTCTGATGTGTATTAGTTCATTGCTCACGACATCATTCTAAGTTAATTGTATTATAATATAAGTTCATCCCATTGATCTCTTTTATGTATATTTGAAGGACCTAACCTAATCCACATCTTTCATTTGTATTTTACAATCTTGAAAAGGTTTCTACATAGCTACAATCGAATCGTACAAGTGGGACAATCAAGCTGCAAAACATTCTATTTTTAATTACTGTGTGAATCGCATGAGCGTTCGAGTTAATGGGATTTTCCTACCTTCTCGCTATGAGGCAAAGTCTGAGTCCTGCCGAAGGTGTCCCCGCCGTGAATGCTGATGAGTTCCGCTTCCCCCGGCGGAAAGGGCGAGGGGAAGAGCACCAGGTCGCTCTTGAGCGTGTCCGAGCCCAAACACACGTCATACTGCTGAGTGGCTTGGGAGTAAGACCAGCTCCCGTCGGGGTGGGCGGCGATCATCGGGGCGCCGTCCGTCCGTCCGCGGCACTTGAAGGCCACGAAAGCCAGCAGGCTGAGCAGAAAGACGAGCGACACGGCCGCAATGGCGATGAGCAGATACAAGTGGAAACGGGAGAAGCTCTCCTCCTTTCTGGGCACGTGTCTGAACTGAGTGCGGATGTCGGCTGTGCTTTCCAGCACCAGCACATCAATAGACACAGTAGCCGACAGGGAGGCTTCTCCGTGATCGCACACCAACACCACCAAGGGGTGACTTTTCAGGTCATCGTCACTCATTCTCCTCTTGGTCCGAATCTCCCCGGTGCCGCTTCCGATCCGGAAGAGCTCGTCGCCGCCGCCGCCTTTGGGCTCGGACAGGTGATAGGAGAGCAGCGCGTTGTATCCCGAGTCCGCGTCCACGGCCCTGATCTTGGCCACAAAGTAGCCCGCTTCGGCGGAATAGGGGACGCTCTCGCCGTTCGCCGAGCCGTGCTCGGAATAGGGCGGCAGGATGCCGGGACTGTTGTCGTTCTCGTCCAGGATGAAAACGTTGACGCTCGCCTCGCCGCTCAGCGGCGGAACGCCGCGGTCTGCGGCCTGAACCTTGAACTCCAACGTCTTCAGCGTCTCGTAGTCGAACGACTGCAAAGTGACGATGTCGCCGCTCTCCGAGTCGATGTTTAGCATCGTCGTTATCGGAATCGAGTCGGTGCTACTTTGCAGCAACGAGTAAGTCAGGCGCCCGTTTTGATCGACGTCGTCATCGACCGCAGTCACTTTATGTATCAGCGCTCCCGGCGGACTATTTTCTTTGATGTAAACATTAACGAGGGGCTCCGAGAAGCGAGGCTTGTTGTCGTTGACGTCTGAGACGTGCACGCGAATAACGCTGGTGCCGGACAGAGGTGGAGCGCCTTCGTCGCTTGCGATGATGCTGACGTTGTACGCAGATACGCTCTCTCTGTCGAGAGGACCGCCGACAACCAAGGAAAAGGAGTTCTTATAATTGGACTCCAGTTTAAAAGGCGCATTATTCTTCATTCGACAGTGCACCAAACCGTTTTTTCCGCCATCTTTGTCCAGCACAGACACAATTGCAATGGCGGTGCCGATTGTCGCGTCTTCTTTCACTGTGCTCATCAAAGATGTCACTGAAATTTCAGGGGCATTGTCATTGACATCGAAAACCTCGATCAATAATTTGGTGTATGAAGTCCTTGCCCCATCACTGGCTTGTACTCTTATTTCAAAGACATTTTCATCTTCAAAATCTAAATTCTTAATGTTTGTTACAGTGCCAGTTGTCTTCTCTATTGCAAATAAATCATTCTGTTCCCCTCTACCGACTTCACTCAAAGAATAGAACACCTGCCCGTTTTGTCCTGCATCTAAATCAGTAGCGTTTAACGTTATGATTGACGTGTCAATTTTAATATTCTCATATATCTGAGCTTTGTACAGATTTTGACGGAATACAGGAGCATTATCATTAATATCTAACACGTTGACAACAATGGTCATCGTGCCCGATTTTGCCGGCGTTCCTCCATCAATAGCCGTCAACGTGAGTGTGATCACGGCCCGTTTTTCTCGATCCAAAAGCTTCTGCAGCACTAATTCTGGCGTCACACTTTCGCCTTTCTGCGCCTCAAGAGAGAAATGTTCATTATGGCTGAGCTTGTATGAATTGATAGAATTTTTACCCACGTCTGCATCATGAGCTGCGTGCAGAGGAAACTTTGTGCCCAGTTCTGTGTTTTCTGTAATATTTAACACCTGTGATTTGCTCAAGAATGATGGATCATTGTCATTTACATCTATTATTGTAATTTCAATTCGGTATAATTTTAAGGGATTACTAATCATGGCTTCTACGCCGAGGGAACACTTGGCTTGTTTTCTGCACAGTTCCTCTCGGTCGATTCTCTCACTCACGAAGAGGACACCAGCCTTGAGGTCGACCTCGAAATATTTCCTCTGGGTTCCCGCAACGATCTGCAACATGCGGGACTCCAAATCCCGCACGCTGAGGCTCAAATCCTTGGCGATGTTTCCCACGACGGTCCCCACATTCACCTCCTCCGCCACGGAGTAAGAGAGCTGGCCGCACACGGCTTCCCAGTAACACTCCAGCAGCACGAAGAGCAAATACATCCGCACAGAGCTCCATCTGCCCGCCGCACGCGTCATTCCAGACACGAGCTAGAAATGCTGCCAAAAGATTTCCCACCGAAGATGAAGGAAAAAGCCAAACCAAGTCCGTGGAGCGATCCCCGTCGCATCGGTCTCTTTCACCGTCTGAGCTTCTTTGTTCCACTGACGACAAACATCACGCACATTTGGGAGGAGCCCCGCGCCGCGGACGAGGCTGCTCCAATGCCACGGTCCACTCTGTCCTCTAGTGGACGTTCGGGTCAACTACAACCAACATCTCACACTATTTGCAGTGAAGGACAGTGTCAATTCAATCCACGAAACTCGATAACAACAATAATAATAATAAATAACAAGACAGCAACAACAAAAAGTTGCCGTCGTTTTCCCCCCCAAAAATCTTCCCTTCATGTAGAAGACTATAGTAGGTCCAATTACAACAATGAGAACAAGAGATCGAACTTTTTCAGCAATTCTAATGGACATATTTCTAAACCTGTAGATAAATATCTGAATATTTAATTCTGACACAAAAAAAAAATAATAATAATAATTTCGAGCCACCCATTAAAAATGTTTGAGAACCATGGACAGCGCATCCCAAAGTGCGACTACTTGTCATGCTCCGCCGCAGGTCAATATATTCTTCCATTTATGTCATCGTCACATGACATAAATGGATTGAAAGTTGCAATTCAATCTTTGTCCTTGCGTCATCAAAGAGTGACTCCACATTTCAAACCCTCACGATGACGTCGTCAGTGCTGCAGAAAACCGGCTCAATCTTTCGCATTGCATCGTTCAACGTTTCTGAGATTGTTCGTACCCTCCTCGCAATGAACACCAAAAGTCAGTTATGGCATGAATATTTTCTCCCAGTGAATGTGGAGTTATAGCGTGACTACTGTTCAAGACGGTAAACTTGCGCAAGACACCTGAATGAAATTACAGTCCCCTCCAAAAGTATTGGAACGGCAAGGACAATTCCTTTTTTTTTTTTTTTTGTTGCATACTGAAGACATTTGGGTATCAGATCAAAAGATGAAAATGAGGCGACAGTTCACAATTCCAGCTTTCATGTCCTGCTATTTAGATCGAGATGTGTTAACCAATTCAGGACGGAGCACCTTTTGTTTGAAGCCGCCCACTTTTCGAGTGAGCAAAAGTATTGGAACAGACATGATTCAATGAACTGCAAGTGAATAATATTTCATATTTGGTGGCGTAACCCTTACTTGCAATAACTGCATCAAGCCTACGCAGACTGTCGCTTTCTTCATTTGAAATGCTTTTCCAGGCCTTTACTGCAGCCTCTTTCGGTTCTTGTTGGTTTCTGGGGGTTTCTCCCTTCAGGCTTCTCTTCAGGAGGTAAAATGCATGCTCTATTGGGTTAAAGTCTGGTGCTTGACTTGACCAGTCTAAGACCTTCCACTTTTTCCTCCTGATGAAGTCCTTTGTTGTGTTGGGTCATTGTCTTGTTGCATGATGAAGCTTCTCCCGATTAGTTTGGATGCATTTTTCTGTAAACTTCTAGACATATAGGCCATAACGCAAGATGCAAACCTCTCATCAGTAAAAAGAATCGGAAGGCCTGATTAGATTTTGCAAAGAAGTACAGAGATGAGCCACAAAGGTTTTGGAACAAAGTTTTATGGACTGATGAGACCAAGATTAACCCCTACCAAAGTGATGGAAAGGCCAAAGTATGGAGAAAAAAATGATCTGCTTATGATTCAAAACACACAAGGTCATCTGTGAAGCATGGTGGAGGTCAATTCATGGCTTGAACGGGCTCACTACATGTAACTCATGATGGGAGCACCACAATGAATTCTAAAGCCTACAAAATTATTTTGTCTGGCAATTTGTAGAAAAATGCATCCAAACTAATCGGGAGAAGCTTCAACAAGACAATGACCCAAAACACGCTGCCAACACAACAAAGGACTTTATCAGAGGGAAAAAGTGGAACGTCTTTGACTGGTCAAGTCAGTCACCAGACTTTAACCCAAAAGAGCATGCATTTTACCTACTGAACAGAAGGCTGAAGGGAGAAACCCCCAGAAGCAAACAAGAACCGAAAGAGGCTGCAGTAAAGGCCTGGAAAAGCATTTCAAATGAAGAAAGCGACAGTCTGCGCAGGCTTGATGCCGTTATTGCAAGTAAGGGTTACGCCAACAAATAGTGAATGTTATTCGCTTGAAGTTCATTGAATCATGTCTGTTCCAATACTTTTGGAGGGGACTGTCCATCTCAAGATGTAAATTCATTCACGTACACAATCCTGATGATGTGTCGAAAAGAAAGCACCTTTTCAGGACCACGGACAACAAGCTAGTAGTAGTTCACGTAAAAACCTTCCTGAGTGATGCGTAAAAGCCGCCATGTATGTAAACGGGTACAAACTCTTTCATCGAAGGATGTCACCTTTGTAGATGTCAACAGATTCAAATGTTAAGTACTCAGCGTCACATTTGTGTCATCGTTCCACAGCGTACATTGACAACACACGATAATTGAACCGTTCCACACTTTTCCCTTCCCGGAACAAGTTACGTCAAGATTATGGGCTGTCGTCGCGATAAATGAGGTCACAGGTGCGATTCGTAGTCGAGCAGCTTGACAGAAAGCAATGCGGAAATTCAACGGCTTCAAAGTCACTTTTCAAAAGACCACGAGAACTTCGTGCTTCATGTGAGTTGCACTGTTGGCGACACGTGAATGCGCACGACATCAACACGTGACGAGAAATACAAAGAACCTCGGAAGACAAAAACATTGCCAGCCTACCTTCTCGCTATGAGGCAAAGTCTGAGTCCTGCCGAAGGTGTCCCCGCCGTGAATGCTGATCAGTTCCGCTTCCCCCGGCGGAAAGGGCGAGGGGAAGAGCACCAGGTCGCTCTTGAGCGTGTCCGAGCCCAAACACACGTCATACTGCTGAGTGGCTTGGGAGTAAGACCAGCTCCCGTCGGGGTGGGCGGCGATCATCGGGGCGCCGTCCGTCCGTCCGCGGCACTTGAAGGCCACGAAAGCCAGCAGGCTGAGCAGAAAGACGAGCGACACGGCCGCAATGGCGATGAGCAGATACAAGTGGAAACGGGAGAAGCTCTCCTCCTTTCTGGGCACGTGTCTGAACTGAGTGCGGATGTCGGCTGTGCTTTCCAGCACCAGCACATCAATAGACACAGTAGCCGACAGGGAGGCTTCTCCGTGATCGCACACCAACACCACCAAGGGGTGACTTTTCAGGTCATCATCACTCATTCTCCTCTTGGTCCGAATCTCCCCGGTGCCGCTTCCGATCCGGAAGAGCTCGTCGCCGCCGCCGCCGCCGCCGCCTTTGGGCTCGGACAGGTGATAGGAGAGCAGCGCGTTGTATCCCGAGTCCGCGTCCACGGCCCTGATCTTGGCCACAAAGTAGCCCGCTTCGGCGGAATAGGGGACGCTCTCGCCGTTCGCCGAGCCGTGCTCGGAATAGGGCGGCAGGATGCCGGGACTGTTGTCGTTCTCGTCCAGGATGAAAACGTTGACGCTTGCCTCGCCGCTCAGCGGGGGAACGCCGCGGTCTGCGGCCTGAACTTTGAACTCCAACGTCTTCAACGTCTCGTAGTCGAACGACTGCAAAGTGACGATGTCGCCGCTCTCCGAGTCGATGTTTAGCATCGTCGTTATCGGAATCGAGTCGGTGCTACTTTGCAGCAACGAGTAAGTCAGGCGCCCGTTTTGATCGACGTCGTCATCGACCGCAGTCACTTTATGTATCAGCGCTCCCGGCGGACTATTTTCTTTGATGTAAACATTAACGAGGGGCTCCGAGAAGCGAGGCTTGTTGTCGTTGACGTCTGAGACGTGCACGCGAATAACGCTGGTGCCGGACAGAGGTGGAGCGCCTTCGTCGCTTGCGATGATGCTGACGTTGTACGCAGATACGCTCTCTCTGTCGAGAGGACCGCCGACAACCAAGGAAAAGGAGTTCTTATAATTGGACTCCAGTTTAAAAGGCGCATTATTCTTCATTCGACAGTGCACCAAACCGTTTTTTCCGCCATCTTTGTCCAGCACAGACACAATTGCAATGGCGGTGCCGATTGTCGCGTCTTCTTTCACTGTGCTCATCAAAGATGTCACTGAAATTTCAGGGGCATTGTCATTGACATCGAAAACCTCGATCAGCAATTTGGCGTGAGAGGTTAACGGAGATGAGCCGCCATCGCTGGCTTGTATTCGGAGTTCAAATGCATTTGTTTGTTCAAAGTCAATATTTTTCTGATTTGTGACTGTTCCACTTTTTTCATCAATCGAGAATATATTTGTTTGTTTCTCTCGTCCAGCTGCATTGAAAGAATAGAACACTTGTCCGTTGTGTCCTGCATCTAAATCAGTCGCGTTTAACGTTATTATTGATGTGCCAATCTCAATATTCTCATACACACTAGCTTTGTACAGATTTTGACGGAATACAGGAGCATTATCATTAATATCTAACACGTTGACAACAATGGTCATCGTGCCCGATTTTGCCGGCGTTCCTCCATCAATAGCCGTCAACGTGAGTGTGATCACGGCCTGTTTTTCTCGGTCCAAAAGCTTCTGCAGCACTAATTCTGGCGTCACACTTTCGCCTTTCTGCGCCTCAAGTGCGAAATGTTCATTATGGCTGAGCTTGTATGAATTGACGGAATTTTTACCAACGTCAGCATCATGAGCAGGGTGCAGAGGAAATTTATACCCCATTAATGTCGTCTCACTAATGTTCAGCACCTGGGCATGACTGGTAAATACTGGAAAATTGTCATTTACATCTATTATTGTAATTTCAATTCGGTATAATTTTAAGGGATTATTGATTACGGCCTCTGCACTGATTGAACATTTGGCTTCATCCGCGCACAGTTCCTCTCGGTCGATTCTCTCATTCACGAAGAGGACACCAGCCTTGAGGTCGACCTCGAAATATTTCCTCTGGGTTCCCGCAACGATCTGCAACATGCGGGACTCCAAATCCCGCACGCTGAGGCTCAAATCCTTGGCGATGTTTCCCACGACGGTCCCCGCATTCACCTCCTCCGCCACGGAGTAAGAGAGCTGGCCGCACACGGCTTCCCAGTAACACTCCAGCAGCACGAAGAGCAAATACATCCGCACAGAGCTCCATCTGCCCGCCGCACGCGTCATTCCAGACACGAGCTAGAAATGCTGCCAAAAGATTTCCCACCGAAGATGAAGGAAAAAGCCAAACCAAGTCCGTGGAGCGATCCCCGTCGCATCGGTCTCTTTCACCGTCTGAGCTTCTTTGTTCCACTGACGACAAACATCACGCACATTTGGGAGGAGCCCCGCGCCGCGGACGAGGCTGCTCCAATGCCACGGTCCACTCTGTCCTCTAGTGGACGTTCGGGTCAACTACAACCAACATCTCACACTATTTGCAGTGACGGACAGTGTCAATTCAATCCACGAAACTCGATAACAACAGTAATAATAATAAATAACAAGACAGCAACAGCAAAAAGTTGCCGTCGTTTTCCCCCCAAAAAATCTTCCCTTCATGTAGAAGACTATAGTAGGTCCAATTACAACAATGAGAACAAGAGATCGAACTTTTTCAGCAATTCTAATGGACATATTTCTAAACCTGTAGATAAATATATGAATATTTAATTCTGACACAAAAAAAAAATAATAATAATAATTTCGAGCCACCCATTAAAAATGTTTGAGAACCATGGACAGCGCATCTCAAAGTGCGACTACTTGTCATGCTCCGCCGCAGGTCAATATATTCTTCCATGTACTGTCATCGTCACATGACATAAATGGATTGAAAGTTGCAATTCAATCTTTGTCCTTGCGTCATCAAAGAGTGACTCCACATTTCAAACCCTCACGATGACGTCGTCAGTGCTGCAGAAAACCGGCTCAATCTTTCGCATTGCATCGTTCAACGTTTCTGAGATTGTTCGTACCCTCCTCACAATGAACACCAAAAGTCAGTTATGGCATGAATATTTTCTCCCAGTGAATGTGGAGTTATAGCGTGACTACTGTTCAAGACAGTAAACTTGCACAAGACACCTGAATGAAATTACAGTCCCCTCCAAAAGTATTGGAACGGCAAGGACAATTCCTTTTTTTTTGTTGCATACTGAAGACATTTGGGTATCAGATCAAAAGATGAAAATGAGGCGACAGTTCACAATTCCAGCTTTCATGTCCTGCTATTTAGATCGAGATGTGTTAACCAATTCAGGACGGAGCACCTTTTGTTTGAAGCCGCCCACTTTTCGAGTGAGCAAAAGTATTGGAACAGACATGATTCAATGAACTGCAAGTGAATAATATTTCATATTTGGTGGCGTAACCCTTACTTGCAATAACTGCATCAAGCCTACGCAGACTGTCGCTTTCTTCATTTGAAATGCTTTTCCAGGCCTGTACTGCAGCCTCTTTCCGTTCTTGTTGGTTTCTGGGGGTTTCTCCCTTCAGGCTTCTCTTCAGGAGGTAAAATGCATGCTCTATTGGGTTAAAGTCTGGTGCTTGACTTGACCAGTCTAAGACCTTCCACTTTTTCCTCCTGATGAAGTCCTTTGTTGTGTTGGCAGTGTGTTTTGGGTCATTGTCTTGTTGCATGATGAAGCTTCTCCCGATTAGTTTGGATGCATTTTTCTGTAAACTTCTAGACATATAGGCCATAACGCAAGATGCAAACCTCTCATCAGTAAAAAGAATCGGAAGGCCTGATTAGATTTTGCAAAGAAGTACAGAGATGAGCCACAAAGGCTTTGGAACAAAGTTTTATGGACTGATGAGACCAAGATTAACCCCTACCAAAGTGATGGAAAGGCCAAAGTATGGAGAAAAAAATGATCTGCTTATGATTCAAAACACACAAGGTCATCTGTGAAGCATGGTGGAGGTGATCTTATGGCTTGAACAGGCTCAATACATGTAACTCATGATGGGAGCACCAGAATGAATTCTAAAGCCTACAAAACTATTTTGTCTGGCAATTTGTAGAAAAATGCATCCAAACTAATCGGGAGAAGCTTCATCATGCAACAAGACAATGACCCAAAACACGCTGCCAACACAACAAAGGACTTTATCAGAGGGAAAAAGTGGAACGTCTTTGACTGGTCAAGTCAGTCACCAGACTTTAACCCAAAAGAGCATGCATTTTACCTACTGAACAGAAGGCTGAAGGGAGAAACCTACAGAACCAAACAAGAACCGAAAGAGGCTGCAGTACAGGCCTGGAAAAGCATTTCAAATGAAGAATGCGACAGACAGTCTGGTGAAGTCAATGGGTGGCAGGCTTGATGCCGTTATTGCAAGTAAGGGTTACGCCACCAAATATGAAATATTATTCACTTGAAGTTCATTGAATCATGTCTGTTCCAATACTTTTGGAGGGGACTGTCCATCTCAAGATGTAAATTCACAATCCTGATGATGTGTCGAAAAGAAAGCACCTTTTCAGGACCACGGACAACAAGCTAGTAGTAGTTCACGTAAAAACCTTCCTGAGTGATGCGTAAAAGCCGCCATGTATTTCAACGGGTACAAACTCTTTCATCGAAGGATGTCACCTTTACAGATGTCAACAGATTCAAATGTTAAGTACTCAGCGTCACATTTGTGTCATCGTTCCACAGCGTACATTGACAACACACGATAATTGAACCGTTCCACACTTTTCCCTTCCCGGAACAAGTTACGTCAAGATTATGGGCTGTCGTCGCGATAAGTGAGGTCACAGGTGCGATTCGTAGTCGAGCAGCTTGACAGAAAGCAATGCGGAAATTCAACGGCTTCAAAGTCACTTTTCAAAAGACCACGAGAACTTCGTGCTTCATGTGAGTTGCACTGTTGGCGACACGTGAATGCGCACGACATCGACACGTGACGAGAAATACAAAGAACCTCGGAAGACAAAAACATTGCCAGCCTACCTTCTCGCTATGAGGCAAAGTCTGAGTCCTGCCGAAGGTGTCCCCGCCGTGAATGCTGATGAGTTCCGCTTCCCCCGGCGGAAAGGGCGAGGGGAAGAGCACCAGGTCGCTCTTGAGCGTGTCCGAGCCCAAACACACGTCATACTGCTGAGTGGCTTGGGAGTAAGACCAGCTCCCGTCGGGGTGGGCGGCGATCATCGGGGCGCCGTCCGTCCGTCCGCGGCACTTGAAGGCCACGAAAGCCAGCAGGCTGAGCAGAAAGACGAGCGACACGGCCGCAATGGCGATGAGCAGATACAAGTGGAAACGGGAGAAGCTCTCCTCCTTTCTGGGCACGTGTCTGAACTGAGTGCGGATGTCGGCTGTGCTTTCCAGCACCAGCACATCAATAGACACAGTAGCCGACAGGGAGGCTTCTCCGTGATCGCACACCAACACCACCAAGGGGTGACTTTTCAGGTCATCGTCACTCATTCTCCTCTTGGTCCGAATCTCCCCGGTGCCGCTTCCGATCCGGAAGAGCTCGCCGCCGCCGCCGCCGCCGCCTTTGGGCTCGGACAGGTGATAGGAGAGCAGCGCGTTGTATCCCGAGTCCGCGTCCACGGCCCTGATCTTGGCCACAAAGTAGCCCGCTTCGGCGGAATAGGGGACGCTCTCGCCGTTCGCCGAGCCGTGCTCGGAATAGGGCGGCAGGATGCCGGGACTGTTGTCGTTCTCGTCCAGGATGAAAACGTTGACGCTCGCCTCGCCGCTCAGCGGGGGAACGCCGCGGTCTGCGGCCTGAACCTTGAACTCCAACGTCTTCAGCGCCTCGTAGTCGAACGACTGCAAAGTGACGATGTCGCCGGTCTCCGAGTCGATGTTTATCATCGTCGTTATCGGAATCGAGTCGGTGCTACTTTGCAGCAACGAGTAAGTCAGGCGCCCGTTTTGATCGACGTCGTCATCGACCGCAGTCACTTTATGTATTAGCGCTCCCGGCGGACTATTTTCTTTGATGTAAACATTAACGAGGGGCTCCGAGAAGCGAGGCTTGTTGTCGTTGACGTCTGAGACGTGCACGCGAATAACGCTGGTGCCGGACAGAGGTGGAGCGCCTTCGTCGCTTGCGATGATGCTGACGTTGTACGCAGATACGCTCTCTCTGTCGAGAGGACCGCCGACAACCAAGGAAAAGGAGTTCTTATAATTGGACTCCAGTTTAAAAGGCGCATTATTCTTCATTCGACAGTGCACCAAACCGTTTTTTTCCGCCATCTTTGTCCAGCACAGACACAATTGCAATGGCGGTGCCGATTGTCGCGTCTTCTTTCACTGTGCTCATCAAAGATGTCACTGAAATTTCAGGGGCATTGTCATTGACATCGAAAACCTCGATCAGCAATTTGGCGTGAGAGGTTAACGGAGATGAGCCGCCATCACTGGCTTGTATTCGGAGTTCAAATGCATTTGTTTGTTCAAAGTCAATATTTTTCTGATTTGTGACTGTTCCACTTTTTTCATCAATCGAGAATATATTTGTTTGTTTCTCTCGTCCAGCTGCATTGAAAGAATAGAACACTTGTCCGTTGTGTCCTGCATCTAAATCAGTTGCATTTAAGGTTATGATTGATGTCCCAATCGCAATATTCTCATACACACTAGCTTTGTACAGCTTTTGACTGAATACAGGAGCATTGTCGTTGCTATCTAACACATTGACAACAATGGTCATCGTGCCCGATTTTGCCGGCGTTCCTCCATCAATAGCCGTCAACGTGAGCGTGATCACGGCCTGTTTTTCTCGGTCCAAAAGCTTCTGCAGCACTAATTCTGGCGTCACACTTTCGCCTTTCTGCGCCTCAAGTGCGAAATGTTCATTATGGCTGAGCTTGTATGAATTGACGGAATTTTTACCAACGTCAGCATCATGAGCAGGGTGCAGAGGAAATTTATACCCCATTAATGTCGTCTCACTAATGTTCAGCACCTGGGCATGACTAGTAAATACTGGAAAATTGTCATTTACATCTATTATTGTAATTTCAATTCGGTATAATTTTAAGGGATTATTGATTACGGCCTCTGCACTGATTGAACATTTGGCTTCATCCGCGCACAGTTCCTCTCGGTCGATTCTCTCATTCACGAAGAGGACACCAGCCTTGAGGTCGACCTCGAAATATTTCCTCTGGGTTCCCGCAACGATCTGCAACATGCGGGACTCCAAATCCCGCACGCTGAGGCTCAAATCCTTGGCGATGTTTCCCACGACGGTCCCCGCATTCACCTCCTCCGCCACGGAGTAAGAGAGCTGGCCGCACACGGCTTCCCAGTAACACTCCAGCAGCACGAAGAGCAAATACATCCGCACAGAGCTCCATCTGCCCGCCGCACGCGTCATTCCAGACACGAGCTAGAAATGCTGCCAAAAGATTTCCCACCGAAGATGAAGGAAAAAGCCAAACCAAGTCCGTGGAGCGATCCCCGTCGCATCGGTCTCTTTCACCGTCTGAGCTTCTTTGTTCCACTGACGACAAACATCACGCACATTTGGGAGGAGCCCCGCGCCGCGGACGAGGCTGCTCCAATGCCACGGTCCACTCTGTCCTCTAGTGGACGTTCGGGTCAACTACAACCAGAGCATCGCACACGGACTGCAGTGACGGACAGTGTCAATTCAATCCACGAAACTCGATAACAACAATAATAATAATAAATAACAAGACAGCAACAACAAAAAGTTGCCGTCGTTTCCCCCCCAAAAATCTTCCCTTCATGTAGAAGACTATAGTAGGTCCAATTACAACAATGAGAACAAGAGATCGAACTTTTTCAGCAATTCTAATGGTCATATTTCTAAACCTGTAGATAAATATATGAATATTTAATTCTGACACAAAAAAAAAATAATAATAATAATTTCGAGCCACCCATTAAAAATGTTTGAGAACCATGGACAGCGCATCTCAAAGTGCGACTACTTGTCATGCTCCGCCGCAGGTCAATATATTCTTCCATGTCCTGTCATCGTCACATGACATAAATGGATTGAAAGTTGCAATTCCATCTTTGTCCTTGCGTCATCAAAGAGTGACTCCACATTTCAAACCCTCACGATGACGTCGTCAGTGCTGCAGAAAACCGGCTCAATCTTTCGCATTGCATCGTTCAACGTTTCTGAGATTGTTCGTACCCTCCTCACAATGAACACCAAAAGTGAGTTATGGCATGAATATTTTCTCCCAGTGAATGTGGAGTTATAGCGTGACTACTGTTCAAGACAGTAAACTTGCACAAGACACCTGAATGAAATGACAGTCCCCTCCAAACGTATTGGAACGGCAAGGACAATTCCTTTTTTTTTGTTTTTTTTGTTGCATACTGAAGACATTTGGGTATCAGATCAAAAGATGAAAATGTGGCAACAGTTCACAATTCCAGCTTTCATGTCCTGCTATTTAGATCGAGATGTGTTAACCAACCTTTTGTTTGAAGCCGCCCACTTTTCGAGTGAGCAAAAGTATTGGAACAGACATGATTCAATGAACTTCAAGTGAATAATATTTCATATTTGGTGGCGTAACCCTTACTTGCAATAACTGCATCAAGCCTGCGCAGACTGTCGCATTCTTCATTTGAAATGCTTTTCCAGGCCTGTACTGCAGCCTCTTTCGGTTCTTGTTGGTTTCTGGGGGTTTCTCCCTTTAGGCTCCACTTCAGGAGGTAACATGCATGCTCAATTGGGTTAAAGTCTGGTGACTGACTTGACCAGTCAAAGACATTCCACTTTTTCCCTCTGATAAAGTCCTTTGTTGTGTTGGGTCATTGTCTTGTTGCATGACGAAGCTTCTCCCGATTAATTTGGATGCATTTTTCTGTAAATTGCCAGACAAAATGGTTTTGTAGACTTGAGAATTCATTCTGCTGCTCCCATCATGAGTTACATGTAGTGAGCCCGTTCAAGCCATGAATTGACCTCCACCATGCTTCACAGATGACCTTGTGTGTTTTGAATCATAAGCAGATCATTTTTTTCTCCATACTTTGGCCTTTCCATCACTTTGGTAGGGGTTAATCTTGGTCTCATCAGTCCATAAAACTTTGTTCCAAAACCTTTGTGGCTCCTCTTTGTAGTTCTTTGCAAAAATCCAATCTGGCCTTCAATTTCTTTTTACTGATGAGAGGTTTGCATCTTGCGTTATGGCCTATATGTCTAGAAGTTTACAGAAAAATGCATCCAAACTAATTGGGAGAAGCTTCATCATGCAACAAGACAATGACCCAAAACACACTGCCAACACAACAAAGGACTTCATCAGGAGGAAAAAGTGGAAGGTGTTTGAATGGCCAAGTCAATAATCGGACCTTAACCCAATAGAGCATGCATTTTACCTCCTGAAGAGGAGCCTGAAGGGAGAAACCTACAGAACCAAACAAGAACCGAAAGAGGCTGCAGTACAGGCCTGGAAAAGCATTTCAAATGAAGAATGCGACAGACAGTCTGGTGAAGTCAATGGGTGGCAGGCTTGATGCCGTTATTGCAAGTAAGGGTTACGCCACCAAATATGAAATATTATTCACTTGAAGTTCATTGAATCATGTCTGTTCCAATACTTTTGCTCACTTGAAAAGTGGGTGTCCTCAAACAAACGGTGCTCTGTCCTCAGTTGTTCAACATATCTAGATGAACATACCATGAAATAAAAGCTGGACTTCAGACTTTGTCTCATATTCATCTTTTGATATAAAAACCAAATGTCCCCAGTTTTCAAGCAAAACAAAGCAATTGACCTTGCTGTTCCAATACTTTTGGAGGGGACTGTCCATCTCAAGATGTAAATTCATTCACGTACACAATCCTGATGATGTGTCGAAAAGAAAGCACCTTTTCAGGACCACGGACAACAAGCTAGTAGTAGTTCACGTAAAAACCTTCCTGAGTGATGCGTAAAAGCCGCCATGTATGTAAACGGGTACAAACTCTTTCATCGAAGGATGTCACCTTTACAGATGTCAACAGATTCAAATGTTAAGTACTCAGCGTCACATTTGTGTCATCGTTCCACAGCGTACATTGACAACACACGATAATTGAACCGTTCCACACTTTTCCCTTCCCCGAACAAGTTACGTCAAGATTATGGGCTGTGGTCGCGATAAATGAGGTCACAGGTGCGATTCGTAGTCGAGCAGCTTGACAGAAAGCAATGCGGAAATTCAACGGCTTCAAAGTCACTTTTCAAAAGACCACGAGAACTTCGTGCTTCATGTGAGTTGCACTGTTGGCGACACGTGAATGCGCACGACATCAACACGTGACGAGAAATACAAAGAACCTCGGAAGACAAAAACATTGCCAGCCTACCTTCTCGCTATGAGGCAAAGTCTGAGTCCTGCCGAAGGTGTCCCCGCCGTGAATGCTGATGAGTTCCGCTTCCCCCGGCGGAAAGGGCGAGGGGAAGAGCACCAGGTCGCTCTTGAGCGTGTCCGAGCCCAAACACACGTCATACTGCTGAGTGGCTTGGGAGTAAGACCAGCTCCCGTCGGGGTGGGCGGCGATCATCGGGGCGCCGTCCGTCCGCCCGCGGCACTTGAAGGCCACGAAAGCCAGCAGGCTGAGCAGAAAGACGAGCGACACGGCCGCAATGGCGATGAGCAGATACAAGTGGAAACGGGAGAAGCTCTCCTCCTTTCTGGGCACGTGTCTGAACTGAGTGCGGATGTCGGCTGTGCTTTCCAGCACCAGCACATCAATAGACACAGTAGCCGACAGGGAGGCTTCTCCGTGATCGCACACCAACACCACCAAGGGGTGACTTTTCAGGTCATCGTCACTCATTCTCCTCTTGGTCCGAATCTCCCCGGTGCCGCTTCCGATCCGGAAGAGCTCGTCGCCGCCGCCTTTGGGCTCGGACAGGTGATAGGAGAGCAGCGCGTTGTATCCCGAGTCCGCGTCCACGGCCCTGATCTTGGCCACAAAGTAGCCCGCTTCGGCGGAATAGGGGACGCTCTCGCCGTTCGCCGAGCCGTGCTCGGAATAGGGCGGCAGGATGCCGGGACTGTTGTCGTTCTCGTCCAGGATGAAAACGTTGACGCTCGCCTCGCCGCTCAGCGGGGGAACGCCGCGGTCTGCGGCCTGAACTTTGAACTCCAACGTCTTCAGCGCCTCGTAGTCGAACGACTGCAAAGTGACGATGTCGCCGCTCTCCGAGTCGATGTTTATCATCGTCGTTATCGGAATCGAGTCGGTGCTACTTTGCAGCAACGAGTAAGTCAGGCGCCCGTTTTGATCGACGTCGTCATCGACCGCAGTCACTTTATGTATTAGCGCTCCCGGCGGACTATTTTCTTTGATGTAAACATTAACGAGGGGCTCCGAGAAGCGAGGCTTGTTGTCGTTGACGTCTGAGACGTGCACGCGAATAACGCTGGTGCCGGACAGAGGCGGAGCGCCTTCGTCGCTTGCGATGATGCTGACGTTGTACGCAGATACGCTCTCTCTGTCGAGAGGACCGCCGACAACCAAGGAAAAGGAGTTCTTATAATTGGACTCCAGTTTAAAAGGCGCATTATTCTTCATTCGACAGTGCACCAAACCGTTTTTTTTCCGCCATCTTTGTCCAGCACAGACACAATTGCAATGGCGGTGCCGATTGTCGCGTCTTCTTTCACTGTGCTCATCAAAGATGTCACTGAAATTTCAGGGGCATTGTCATTGACATCGAAAACCTCGATCAGCAATTTGGCGTGAGAGGTTAACGGAGATGAGCCGCCATCACTGGCTTGTATTCGGAGTTCAAATGCATTTGTTTGTTCAAAGTCAATATTTTTCTGATTTGTGACTGTTCCACTTTTTTCATCAATAAAAAACATATTTGTTTCTTCCTCTCTTCCTCCTGCATTGAAAGAAAAGAACACTTGTCCGTTTTGTCCTGCATCTAAATCAGTCGCATTTAATGTTATTATGGATGTGCCAATCTTTGAGTTCTCATATACACTAGCTTTATATAGATTTTGACTAAATACAGGAGCATTATCATTAATATCTAACACATTGACAACAATGGTCATCGTGCCCGATTTTGCCGGCGTTCCTCCATCAATAGCCGTCAACGTGAGCGTGATCACGGCCTGTTTTTCTCGGTCCAAAAGCTTCTGCAGCACTAATTCTGGCGTCACACTTTCTCCTTTGTTTAATTCGAGTAAGAAATGTTCATTATGGCTGAGCTTGTATGAATTGACGGAATTTTTACCAACGTCAGCATCATGAGCAGGGTGCAGAGGAAATTTCGGTCCTATTGCTGTAGTTTCACTAATGTTTAGCACCTGTGCATGGCTAGAAAATACTGGAAAATTGTCATTTACATCTATTATTGTAATTTCAATACGGTACAATTTTAACGGATTACTAATCATGGCTTCTACGCCGAGGGAACACCTGGCTTGTTTTCTGCACAGTTCCTCTCGGTCGATTCTCTCACTCACGAAGAGGACACCAGTCTTGAGGTCGACCTCGAAATATTTCCTCTGGGTTCCCGCAACGATCTGCAACATGCGGGACTCCAAATCCCGCACGCTGAGGCTCAAATCCTTGGCGATGTTTCCCACGACGGTCCCCGCATTCACCTCCTCCGCCACGGAGTAAGAGAGCTGGCCGCACACGGCTTCCCAGTAACACTCCAGCAGCACGAAGAGCAAATACATCCGCACAGAGCTCCATCTGCCCGCCGCACGCGTCATTCCAGACACGAGCTAGAAATGCTGCCAAAAGATTTCCCACCGAAGATGAAGGAAAAAGCCAAACCAAGTCCGTGGAGCGATCCCCGTCGCATCGGTCTCTTTCACCGTCTGAGCTTCTTTGTTCCACTGACGACAAACATCACGCACATTTGGGAGGAGCCCCGCGCCGCGGACGAGGCTGCTCCAATGCCACGGTCCACTCTGTCCTCTAGTGGACGTTCGGGTCAACTACAACCAACTTCTCACACTATTTGCAGTGACGGACAGTGTCAATTCAATCCACGAAACTCGATAACAACAATAATAATAATAAATAACAAGACAGCAACAACAAAAAGTTGCCGTAGTTTCCCCCCAAAAAATCTTCCCTTCATGTAGAAGACTATAGTTGGTCCAATTACAACAATGAGAACAAGAGATCGAACTTTTTCAGCAATTCTAATGGACATATTTCTAAACCTGTAGATAAATATATGAATATTTAATTCTGACACAAAAAAAAAAAATAATAATAATAATTTCGAGCCACCCATTAAAAATGTTTGAGAACCATGGACAGCGCATCCCAAAGTGCGACTACTTGTCATGCTCCGCCGCAGGTCAATATATTCTTCCATGTCCTGTCATCGTCACATGACATAAATGGATTGAAAGTTGCAATTCAATCTTTGTCCTTGCGTCATCAAAGAGTGACTCCACATTTCAAACCCTCACGATGACGTCGTCAGTGCTGCAGAAAACCGGCTCAATCTTTCGCATTGCATCGTTCAACGTTTCTGAGATTGTTCGTACCCTCCTCGCAATGAACACCAAAAGTCAGTTATGGCATGAATAGTTTCTCCCAGTGAATGTGGAGTTATAGCGTGACTACTGTTCAAGACGGTAAACTTGCGCAAGACACCTGAATGAAATTACAGTCCCCTCCAAAAGTATTGGAACGGCAAGGACAATTCCTTTGTTTTTGTTGCATACTGAAGACATTTGGGTATCAGATCAAAAGATGAAAATGAGGCGACAGTTCCCAATTCCAGCTTTCATGTCCTGCTATTTAGATCGAGATGTGTTAACCAACCTTTTGTTTGAAGCCGCCCACTTTTCGAGTGAGCAAAAGTATTGGAACAGACATGATTCAATGAACTTCAAGTGAATAATATTTCATATTTGGTGGCGTAACCCTTACTTGCAATAACTGCATCAAGCCTGCGCAGACTGTCGCTTTCTTCATTTGAAATGCTTTTCCAGGCCTTTACTGCAGCCTCTTTCGGTTCTTGTTGGTTTCTGGGGGTTTCTCCCTTTAGGCTCCACTTCAGGAGGTAACATGCATGCTCAATTGGGTTAAGGTCTGGTGACTGACTTGACCAGTCAAAGACATTCCACTTTTTCCCTCTGATAAAGTCCTTTGTTGTGTTGGGTCATTGTCTTGTTGCATGACGAAGCTTCTCCCGATTAGTTTGGATGCATTTTTCTGTAAATTGCCAGACAAAATGGTTTTGTAGACTTGAGAATTCATTCTGCTGCTACCATCATGAGTTACATGTAGTGAGCCCGTTCAAGCCATGAATTGACCTCCACCATGCTTCACAGATGACCTTGTGTGTTTTGAATCATAAGCAGATCATTTTTTTCTCCATACTTTGGCCTTTCCATCACTTTGGTAGGGGTTAATCTTGGTCTCATCAGTCCATAAAACTTTGTTCCAAAACCTTTGTGGCTCCTCTCTGTACTACTTTGCAAAAATCCTATCTGGCCTTCAATTTCTTTTTACTGATGAGAGGTTTGCATCTTGCGTTATGGCCTAAATGTCTAGAAGTTTACAGAAAAATGCATCCAAACTAATTGGGAGAAGCTTCATCATGCAACAAGACAATGACCCAAAACACACTGCCAACACAACAAAGGACTTCATCAGGAGGAAAAAGTGGAAGGTGTTTGACTGGCCAAGTCAGTCACCAGACCTTAACCCCATAGAGCATGCATTTTACCTCCTGAAGAGGAGCCTGAAGGGAGAAACCCCCAGAAACCAACAAGAACTGAAAGAGGCTGCAGAAAAGGCCTGGAAAAGCATTTCAAATGAAGAATGCGACAGACAGTCTGGTGAAGTCAATGGGTGGCAGGCTTGATGCCATTATTGCAAGTAAGGGTTATGCCACCAAATATGAAATATTATTCACTTGAAGTTCATTGAATCATGTCTGTTCCAATACTTTTGCTCACTTGAAAAGTGGGTGTCCTCAAACAAACGGTGCTCTGTCCTCAGTTGTTCAACATATCTAGATGAACATACCATGAAATAAAAGCTGGACTTCAGACTTTGTCTCATATTCATCTTTTGATACGAAAACCAAATGTCCCCAGTATACAAGCAAAACAAAGCAATTGACCTTGCTGTTCCAATACTTTCGGAGGGGACTGTCCATCTCAAGATGTAAATTCATTCACGTACACAATCCTGATGATGTGTCGAAAAGAAAGCACCTTTTCAGGACCACGGACAACAAGCTAGTAGTAGTTCACGTAGAAACCTTCCTGAGTGATGCGTAAAAGCCGCCATGTATGTCAACGGGTACAAACTCTTTCATCGAAGGATGTCACCTTTACAGATGTCAACAGATTCAAATGTTAAGTACTCAGCGTCACATTTGTGTCATCGTTCCACAGCGTACATTGACAACACACGATAATTGAACCGTTCCACACTTTTCCCTTCCCGGAACAAGTTACGTCAAGATTATGGGCTGTCGTCGCGATAAATGAGGTCACAGGTGCGATTCGTAGTCGAGCAGCTTGACAGAAAGCAATGCGGAAATTCAACGGCTTCAAAGTCACTTTTCAAAAGACCACGAGAACTTCGTGCTTCATGTGAGTTGCACTGTTGGCGACACGTGAATGCGCACGACATCGACACGTGACGAGAAATACAAAGAACCTCGGAAGACAAAAACATTGCCAGCCTACCTTCTCGCTATGAGGCAAAGTCTGAGTCCTGCCGAAGGTGTCCCCGCCGTGAATGCTGATGAGTTCCGCTTCCCCCGGCGGAAAGGGCGAGGGGAAGAGCACCAGGTCGCTCTTGAGCGTGTCCGAGCCCAAACACACGTCATACTGCTGAGTGGCTTGGGAGTAAGACCAGCTCCCGTCGGGGTGGGCGGCGATCATCGGGGCGCCGTCCGTCCGTCCGCGGCACTTGAAGGCCACGAAAGCCAGCAGGCTGAGCAGAAAGACGAGCGACACGGCCGCAATGGCGATGAGCAGATACAAGTGGAAACGGGAGAAGCTCTCCTCCTTTCTGGGCACGTGTCTGAACTGAGTGCGGATGTCGGCTGTGCTTTCCAGCACCAGCACATCAATAGACACAGTAGCCGACAGGGAGGCTTCTCCGTGATCGCACACCAACACCACCAAGGGGTGACTTTTCAGGTCATCGTCACTCATTCTCCTCTTGGTCCGAATCTCCCCGGTGCCGCTTCCGATCCGGAAGAGCTCGTCGCCGCCGCCACCTTTGGGCTCGGACAGGTGATAGGAGAGCAGCGCGTTGTATCCCGAGTCCGCGTCCACGGCCCTGATCTTGGCCACAAAGTAGCCCGCTTCGGCGGAATAGGGGACGCTCTCGCCGTTCGCCGAGCCGTGCTCGGAATAGGGCGGCAGGATGCCGGGACTGTTGTCGTTCTCGTCCAGGATGAAAACGTTGACGCTCGCCTCGCCGCTCAGCGGGGGAACGCCGCGGTCTGCGGCCTGAACTTTGAACTCGAACGTCTTCAGCGTCTCGTAGTCGAACGACTGCAAAGTGACGATGTCGCCGGTCTCCGAGTCGATGTTTATCATCGTCGTTATCGGAATCGAGTCGGTGCTACTTTGCAGCAACGAGTAAGTCAGGCGCCCGTTTTGATGGACGTCGTCATCGACCGCAGTCACTTTATGTATCAGCGCTCCCGGCGGACTATTTTCTTTGATGTAAACATTAACGAGGGGCTCGGAGAAGCGAGGCTTGTTGTCGTTGACGTCTGAGACGTGCACGCGAATAACGCTGGTGCCGGACAGAGGTGGAGCGCCTTCGTCAATCGCCACAATCGTGATGTTGTAGTCGCTTTGAGTCTCCCTGTCCAGCGGCCCATTGACTATTAACGAATAATAGTTTTGATAATTTGTGTCCAATTGAAAAGGAGTCTTATTTGCAATGGCAACTTTAACGACACCGTTGCTTCCTCCGTCGTTGTCCATGACGGAGACGAGAGCGACAGCGGTGCCGACCTCGGCATCCTCCTGAACTGTGCGCAGCAGTGACGTCACGCTCATCTCGGGAGCATTGTCATTGATGTCCTCCACTTCGACCAGCACTTTACAATGCGTCGACATGGGCGGATGGCCTTTGTCTGTGGCCTGCGCGTGAATCTCAAAGGCAGAATTTGCTTCATAGTCAATCTGACCTTTGACGAGAATCTCACCTGTTTTAGGATCAATTTCAAAGAACCGCAAAACACGATCCTGTCCTTTTCTTCTCAGAGAATATTGTATCTCACTGTTCAAGCCGTCGTCTGCGTCTGTTGCAATCAGCGCGATCACAGTGGAGCCTGTCGGCGCGTTTTCTGGGATTTTAATCTTGTATAAAGACTTACTAAAAACAGGAGGGTTGTCGTTACTATCCAAAACGTGAATGATCATTTGTGATGTTCCGGACCTGGGTGGGGTTCCCCCGTCTAGCGCCGTCAGTGTGAGCTGTATGACAGAGTCGTGCTCGCGGTCTAACGCCTTGCGCAGCAGCAACTCCGCAGACACACTCTCGCCGCCTTTGTGGACGTCCAAAGAGAAATATTCGTTCGCACTCAGCTCGTACGTGTGAATGCCGTTCTTTCCCGCATCCGAATCCGTTGCCTCGATCAATCCGAATTTAAGACCCGGTTGTGTGCTTTCTGCAATGTCAAGTGATTGCAAATCCTCAGAAAACACGGGCGCATTGTCGTTGATATCTATTATATTGACCTCCAAGCGATAAAGATTTAATGGGTTATCGATCACCGCCTCCACGTTTATGGTACATTTTGGAGCCTTTGTGCACAGCTCCTCCCTGTCTATTCTTTCGCGGACAAAAAGAACACCAGTCTTCAGATTGGCGTCGAAATATTTCGTCTTAGAATTGCTGACAACCTGAAACAAGCGAGATTCTAAAGTCTTCACGTCCAGGTTGAGATCCCGGGCGATATTCCCCACAGACGTGCCCGGGTTTACCTCCTCTGAGACGGAATAGGAAAGCTGTCCACTGGCCGCTTGAGGCGAACATTCCAGGAGCAGGACAACAAAATAGATCCAGTAACGCGTCGTTTTGCTCGGGAATAACATCGGGTACGAATCCAATCCAAAAGCAAAGCAAACAATGACCCCCCAAAAAAATACAAGATTCTACCCTGACTCAAGCTATTACAATCCAAATATTCCTCTCTTGTATCGCTGAATGTGCGGTTGCATTCGTCCTCGCGTCGCGTCTCTTTGTCTGAAAGACGAGCGAGATATAATCTGCCGATTTTCTTTCCATGGGAGGAGTCCCACATCGCAGAAATGCCTGACTCGACTTCGCAATGTCGTGGTCTACGGGGCCCCCGCGTGGCCAGGTCGTGTAACTGCGGTCGGTATGATGACAAATGCTGCGAGAAGCTCACATGCAATTCAACACATTCAAAGGTTGCGATATTTACACGACGGAAACAGAAATATTACAGTGGACTGAAGAAAGTTGTCAAATTATTTTTGTTTTGTTCACGGAAAAAGCTCTATGCCTGTATATTGTCACCTTCAGAAAATAATGGCCTGCCATTTATTCAGGTTTTTTCTTTTTTTTCTTCAGAAAACACAAAAAACTGAACCAAACGCTGAATATATTATATTCATTAGCAACTTCATTTCAGGGGTAGAATTGAATGAGCCGTTCAAGTGAGGATGTACTATTGGCGATTTTCGAAGAGGTGTCCGGCGTCGTGGGGGGAAAAAAAAAATCCTTTTTTTTGTCAAACAATGACTTCGGCTGTTACTTTACGAATGTGACAATATTTTAATTGTGCTTATGCAAATATCAAAATACAGCAACTTCTATCAATTGAAATGTGTCATCACTTAATGCGCTGGCTTTGGTCACTTATGTTGTTCCAGTCACTAAATAGACTGAGGTAAGAATCAATCTATTCAGCACCAAGGACAGACACTTTCTGACCAATGAATTGACCTGAATGCATCCGCCAGAGGCTTAAAACAGTGTGCTTATATTTTCCTACCTTCTCGCTATGAGGCAAAGTCCGAGTCCTGCCGAAGGTGTCCCCGCCGTGAATGCTGATGAGTTCCGCTTCCCCCGGCGGAAAGGGCGAGGGGAAGAGCACCAGGTCGCTCTTGAGCGTGTCCGAGCCCAAACACACGTCATACTGCTGAGTGGCTTGGGAGTAAGACCAGCTCCCGTCGGGGTGGGCGGCGATCATCGGGGCGCCGTCCGTCCGTCCGCGGCACTTGAAGGCCACGAAAGCCAGCAGGCTGAGCAGAAAGACGAGCGACACGGCCGCAATGGCGATGAGCAGATACAAGTGGAAACGGGAGAAGCTCTCCTCCTTTCTGGGCACGTGTCTGAACTGAGTGCGGATGTCGGCTGTGCTTTCCAGCACCAGCACATCAATAGACACAGTAGCCGACAGGGAGGCTTCTCCGTGATCGCACACCAACACCACCAAGGGGTGACTTTTCAGGTCATCGTCACTCATTCTCCTCTTGGTCCGAATCTCCCCGGTGCCGCTTCCGATCCGGAAGAGCTCGTCGCCGCCGCCGCCGCCGCCTTTGGGCTCGGACAGGTGATAGGAGAGCAGCGCGTTGTATCCCGAGTCCGCGTCCACGGCCCTGATCTTGGCCACAAAGTAGCCCGCTTCGGCGGAATAGGGGACGCTCTCGCCGTTCGCCGAGCCGTGCTCGGAATAGGGCGGCAGGATGCCGGGACTGTTGTCGTTCTCGTCCAGGATGAAAACGTTGACGCTCGCCTCGCCGCTCAGCGGGGGAACGCCGCGGTCTGCGGCCTGAACCTTGAACTCGAACGTCTTCAGCGCCTCGTAGTCGAACGACTGCAAAGTGACGATGTCGCCGCTCTCCGAGTCGATGTTTAGCATCGTCGTTATCGGAATCGAGTCGGTGCTACTTTGCAGCAACGAGTAAGTCAGGCGCCCGTTTTGATGGACGTCGTCATCGACCGCAGTCACTTTATGTATTAGCGCTCCCGGCGGACTATTTTCTTTGATGTAAACATTAACGAGGGGCTCCGAGAAGCGAGGCTTGTTGTCGTTCACGTCCAACACATTAACATAAAATACGCTTGTGCTGGACAGAGGTGGACTTCCCTTATCTTTGGCCACGATGCTGATGTTGTAGTGCGCTGCGCTTTCTCTGTCTAGCGGCTCAGCAACGAGCAGAGAAAAAGAGTTTTTGTAATTTGCTTCCAGTTTAAATGGAACGTCGTTTTGAATCTGTACAATTACACGACCGTTCTCACCGCCGTCTTGATCAGAAAGCGACACCAGTGCCACTGCGGTGCCCGCGCCGGCGTCCTCTGGCACGGCGTTTTTCAACGACGTCAACGTGACCTCGGGAACGTTGTCGTTGACGTCCAGCACCTCGAGCAGCACTTTGCAGTGAGCGGACATGGGAGGGTTGCCCTTATCGCTGGCCTCCACCCTTATCTCGTAGGCTCTTTTTTCCTCGTAGTCAATTTGACCTTTCACCTTAATCACACCCGTTTCACCCTCGATTTCAAATACGTCGAGCACGTGATCTTGATCTTTGCTTCTTAAGGAATACGCGATCTCGCTGTTTAAACCGTCGTCGGCATCAGTGGCGTTCACCGTCACGATTCTCGTGCCAATTGGCGCATTTTCTGTCACTGTCGCCTTATATAGAGACTCGGTAAAGGTCGGAATGTTGTCGTTGATGTCTAAAACGTTGACTATCAGTTGCGACGTGCCAGACTTGGGCGGGCTGCCACCGTCTACAGCCGTCAGCGTCATTGCGACGCGGGGCAGCGTCTCTCGATCCAAAGCTTTCTTCAGCACCAGCTCAGCCGAGACGCCGCCGCCGGCGCCGCCGCCGCCGTCGCCGGCTTTGTGCACCGCCAATGAGAAATGCTCGTTTTGACTCAATCTATACGCGCCGATGCTGTTTTTACCCGCATCCGCATCGCTGGCTTCAGACAATGCGAATCGAACGCCCGGCAATGCGCTCTCTGCGATGTATAAATGCTGCGTTTTGGCGGCGAACAGAGGCGCGTGGTCGTTAACGTCTAAAATGTCGACGTCGATGCGGTAGAGTTTGAGCGGATTGTTTATTACAGCCTCCACGCCGATGGAGCATTTCACCTCCTCCGCGCAGAGCTCCTCTCTGTCGATTCTCTCATTTACATAAAGCGCTCCGGTCTGTAGATTGACCTCAAGGAATTTCTTCTTTGCGGTGGCAGCAATTTGGAACAATCGGGAGTGCAGGTCCTGCACGTTGATATCGAAATCCTTGGCGATGTTTCCAACGACGGTGCCGGGGTTTGACTCCTCCGGGATGGAATAAGAGAGCTGTCCGGATGCCGTTTCCCAGTAACACTCCAGTAGAAGAAGCCCCAAATAAATCCCCCCAAATCTCCATCTGCAAGGCATATTTCTGTCCAATATTTGCAAAGCGTGAATTCCAAACGATTCCGTATTTTGCCGCGTGCACCGCGTTTGTTCCTCCCGTCCTCCGTCTCTTTATAACAAAGACTGAAAGGATCTCTCTCCTCTTCCAGCATCTGAAACCGGGAGGGGCCTCAATGCATGGCGAGAGAAGAGCGGCTCGTCCTCCTCTGATGGAGAAAGAGCGACGCTTGGCGGTCAAAGTGGGTAAGTGCAGCGGCGACTGCATTTTTCATCATGCTCTCAACGAGCCATAAAAACACCGAGGAAAAAGGAATGAAGCAGTTTCATTGCGAATGAGAAACCTTGAGGCATTTTAGGGTTGCTTTTTTCTTTTCTTTTCTTTCTTTTTTTTTTTTTACCCCCAAAACGGAAAGCACTGCATTCAACATCATCTCAAATATCACAGAATGGAAATATGTTTTCTCCTCCATCTTCTGCTCTCTGATTTTCTCTCTTCACCTCGAGGACGAGGAATCATTTGAACTGCACGAACACATGAGATGCGAGGCAGGCTGCCCTTCCCATCTTTTTGCATTCCTTCACAATTTATCATCCATTTGTATGAACGTCCATTTGCGCGCTAATCCCAGGATTAATCCACGGCGGCATAAACTCCCGCTCAGGTCCAAAACAGGATTTTATTTGGAGAAAATATTCATAAATCATCACACACTGATCCACAATCACCACCCGCCCCCCCCCCGCCCCCCCCCCACCACCGCCCCTCCCTCCCACCAGCAACAATATGCATTACTGTATTCATCGTACCTCACAATGACGCAGATTTGCCAAATGCCGAGAGTGTAAGCATGTCCGAGTCAAGTGAATTTGATTAAAAGCAGCGTTTGTGTGTATTTATACTCAGAAAAAGTCACCTTTACCATCACGTGATGATGATTCATATAGTCGGATAATTACAGTCGGGATTATCAAAACCAGTCCAGAATCCTGGATAAGCTACATCCCGCACACGAGTGCTACTCAGCAAAGTCAAACCCGAATTTATCTGTTAAAAGCATCGAGCTCATCACACTTCCGCCCTGCGGCCCGCTGACCTCGCGACCTTATTTGCTGGCGATTTGAGCACAAATCTCTGCCGCTTTCCAAGAAACCATAAACGGGACGACGTCGGCGCTTGCGATCGCGAATCCCGCTTGCCGGCAAACTCGGGACGTCCGACTCAACGTTTCCAGAGAAACACTTCAAACATGTCTCGTCGAATATATTCAGCGCTCTTTGTCCCCTAAGATGTTAACGGCTCTCACGCAGAAAGTCAAAATCGACCGTGTCAACGTCCGCAGTACGTGCGCAACCCACGAAAGAACCCTGCCTTCGGAATTGCTGAATCATTGATCACAAATAGTTGAACAAGACGAACGCACTTTTCCTCCCTCGAGCGTCAGATCGTGTCGATCCGCGAGATAGATTAACCGTCTGCATCCTTGTTTGTGGTTTATTTGTATTTAGATGAAGGCGAACATACGTATCTTGGCGGGGGAGCAAAGGTGCGAGGGCGAGGGCGGCGGGGAGTGGGTTGTCATTTTTGGCGTGCTTGTTTTATTATTTAAGAGGTGCGCCGCATCTGATCGCATCATCTTGTCGCGCGTGTGTGTGTGTGTGCGTGTTCCAGCTGCGCGAGAGGGGGTTGGGGGTTCCATCTGAACGGCGTGCACCCCCATCCCTCTTTTCTCTCGCCTTCCTGTCTCCATAGTAACGCCATCCCCCCCCCCCCCCCCCCCCCCCCCCCCGGCGCATGCGCACGGACACGCCAGTCGAAAGAAATCATAGTGAATAGACTGGAGGTTTTGACCCACTCAATCGCCATTGACGGAGTCCACTCTCACGGAATGAATCCGACCACATCAGGCTCAAAGCGTGCACCCGAAATAAAGCAAACAAAAAGCCCACCCGGGTGGGAACTGGCCCGGCAACAGTTGCGTGTGGGTCGCTCACGCCGCACCGCTGCTGCATATGCGCGCTCGGCGACACTCGAGCCGCGGCAGCCACGTTGACTTTCCGCCTCCGCGCTGACGAGGGGCCCGCGTGACCTTTCCAATCAGCCAACAGGGCCCTCTCCGGAGACCACCCCGCCCCCACCCCCACTTCCACCCCGCAAGCCGCACACTCGCCTCATTTGACCACACGCTCGCAGTATATCGCGTGCCGATGCCTTTCTCCCTGTCGTTCATGCAAACTTAAGAGTGGCTGTGATGCGGCCTCGAGCGGTGTCGCGTTCAAGCACGGGCTGCTCGGACCGCGCCCTCAACGCACAAGCTGGAGGTTAATGAGGCAAGAAATGGATGAAAAAGGCAAGTCGAATATGTTCACTCTGAACCCATCGGAGGGACGCACTTGCGAAAAGGAAAGTACGAACGTGACTTGAGAGAGGGAAAGATTTGCATTGACAATCAATGCGTGAGGGGGAGGAAATGATACAATATTTATATTCATATTATATGTCGAGGCAGACGCACAGCAGCACAGAGTTGATTCTTCACATCAAAAAGCTATGCGCGTGCTAAAATGCAGAATGTCATAAAAACCCCACGAAGAAGTGCAAACAAATCTGCGCTTCCGCCACTGGTTGGTTGGGAAAAGTGGGACAACAGGGGTGGGGGGGGGGGGGGGGGGGGGGGGGGGGGGGGGGGGGGGGGGGGGGGGGGGGGGGGGGGGGGGGGGGGGGCGTCCGGCCAAAACAAGAGCCGGGGCTTTGCAATATGGAGCGTGGCACACCCGCGCCACTGAAACACACACGCGCACACATTGTTCACTCGTTCGCAAAGCACAATGCCTCCGAATCACGTCGCGAGTTACTCGACTGTCAAGCGACAGGCGGGCAAAGCGGCAGGCGGGCTGTCGTTGATGGTGGCATGTAAGCGCTGACAAACATCCAAATACGTGATTGATTACGCGAGAGATGCTGTACATATAGCAAGATAAAGGTCATATAAGCATGTTTCCATTTGGGGCCTTTCTTCCAAGTAGCATGTCAGCAAACCCGCTTCTGATAATTGATTTGTCTGATTTTATTTTTTTTTTTTCCTGTCCAGAAAACCAGACACGCAATATAACAGCAGTACAAAAATCATAATAATGATAATAATAATGATAATCAGATGGTCGAAGCCATGTGGCCGCCCTGGGCTCTCCTGATTGGTCCACCATTGCACCTAGCGACAAAGGCGGCGTCCAGTTGATGTGTTTCCACGGGGAGCGGCCAAAATTGATTCGCGAGCTCCTCTCTTGTCACCATGGCAACGCAGATGCGAGCCCCTCGGTGCCGCTCCCTCCTCCCTGCCCCTCCTCTGGACCTTTCTTTGTGAGGAAACGGGCAAAGACGTCAACCGCATATCATGTTGCATCATCTTCCTGGCATCTTACGCGTAGATTTTCTCTTTTCCACACACACACACACACACACACACACATATTTTCTCGATTTCCTCCATCTTTGATACGCTCAGCACACCCACACAGAGAAACGCAGCCAGATCTAAACCATGTTTGTGGGATTAGGAGTAAATCTGGCTCCATAGTCCATCACGGATAACCTAGATTTGTCGATCAAAATGCTTGAGCAGAGGGAGAGGGCGTGGACCAGCCAGATATGGAAAAAAAATAATAAAAACAAAATAAATAAATGGGACGGCTACCCGTGGATCAATACTGCCACATGAACTCAATCGAGAAACCAGTGAATGCACCACCGCATACGGGTGCAGTGACCAGCTAAATAATTGACCGTCGACACACGGAGGACATTGCGTTCTGATTTTCCGCCACAAGGGGGCGCGTACCTACTTTTCGCATGCCGTTTTGAAAGCCTTCCTCGCGCTGGAGAAGAGCGAGCGTATCACGTGGCTCAGACATGACCATCGCTCGCATTGACGTCGCTTGTCTGCGGGAAATGAAACGACGCTTAAACAAACATATCGATGCGACATATTTGTTGACACTGATGATTCTCCGTGATGACCCGAGTGACCTGTAGAAGCGTTGCGCAACGGCTATTTTTACTTGCTCATTAGTCACGCTGAACGGATTGTTGCGCCCACCAGTGATGCTCGCATGTGAAGAGCAATGGAGGAGCAGACCTTGCTGCATGCGCTCAGGCTTGAAAAAAAAAAAAAAAAAAAAAAAAGCATAGCGGGAGTGCGTCTGAATAATAGACGAGCGTGAGGCTGGAATGGTTTGGTGAGCTTTGCTCCACTTTTCCAGCGGAAAATGACCACACAGTGGTGTCATGTGACTTTTTTTTTGTGTGATGAGCCTTTCAGTCTTTTCGGCAGCTTGCGGATCAGCCAGCACCGGCTTCCTCTCTTCCAATAACATTCAATAACATTTGATACAAGCTAATGAAGAAAAACAAATGTATTCGAATTCAATATTTAAATGATGTATGTTTATATATATATATATATATATATATATAAAATTGCTATAATACGAGTTGCATATTATTCCTTATTCCTATACATTTGAAACAAATGTCGCTGCCACTAAGTCTGAGAAAGAGAGAAAACACTCCGAGTCCTTATGAAGCAACATTTCCGAGTTCACGTCCTCCAAAACGAGGACACGCTGTACAGACAAGACCAGAAATAGCATCAGGGGGGCATGATGGATTAAGAGACCACATTTGCGGCTGCTCGCTTCAGTGGACAATTCTTATCTTTTTTTCCCTCCTCTTTTCTTTCTCCCCCCCCCCCCCCCCCCTTAACAACTGGACTCGGCAAGATCCGAAAAGGAAGGACACCTTACAACAAAATCAATTCGAGTCAGCGTCGAGCAATCTTCTGCATCTGCTTGCATTCGTACAGTCAGCCAGCAGGGGGCACACGTGAGCGAAGTGGGGGTGGGAGGTGGGGGGGGGGCCTCCTCTGCCCCAACAGCTGACCGCAGATTTCCCTCACCTTGCGTATCCGTTAGACTAAATCGGACGCGATTCTGCTCTGGATCGTAAAGACGGTACAAACCAGTTGCGCTTTCTTTCAACCACTTGACGGCCGACGCGCAGAAAAGCCTCACGCCGACCCGCGGCTCGGTTCAATCCTGCGGCGACCAGATGTTGTGGCTGCGTGAACGCCGACGCCAAACAAGAGCAGCAGTGCACACCATCTGCTCTGGTCTGGTCATGGTCATTAAAAAAAAAAAAAAAAAAGAACACAGAAGAAGAACTCTGCTAGCTAAGCTAGTAATGTTTTACATGAGGGTTACTTCTACTCATAGTAGTCATACAAAAAAATGGGTTCATGCGTGTGCGTGCAGTATGGTGCCCGCCGAAAATGTCGTCGATGTGCGCATGCGCGCAACGCGAGTGGCCAGGTCGAAATGTTGGCACTCGTCCACAGACACAATGCAAGGCTCAAGGCGCGCTCATGTGACCTTCCGCATGACAGTGATGGGCACATTCGGACACAGGGGGGGAAAAAAAAAAAAAAAAAAAAAAAAAAGCGATCTATCTATCTGAAGCAACTCTTAAAGTGAACAGCAGCACCTTGTTGTTATCCAGTATTTTCTTTCATCCTGCAGTCACCAAACGCGTCCAGCAAAACAAAGAAACCCTGAAGCAGTACCGCCATTAAAAAAAATAAAAAGAATAATAAATCAAAATCGTTTCGCAAGAGAGGGATGTATGTCACTCTCCCTGTTTTTGTTTCATGGCTTCTCAACCGAACATGTATGATTGAACTCATCGATAACCGAACGTATAAGCAAGGGCTCTTTAGGAGGAATGTGTTAGCAACATTCGGAAATTAAAATTAAAATAGCACATTACATCGAAAACGTAAGAGAAGCATGTTCACGAAACTCAAATGTCATTTTTCGGGGCGCCGAAACCTCCCTTGCCCCTCACTTTCAAAAAGGTCGCTGACCCCCGTGAGTACGCGAGGGGGGGCCTTCGCATGGCACGCCACACCTGCAAACTGGGCGGCGGTCCGCGCCGAGTCCACCTAAAATGAGATCGTATCAAATCAAAAGTCCTTTTGTCTGTTGTGACCCAAAATCTAAAAATGCGGTGCACCGCCAAACCGATTTGGTGGGCGTGGCTGCGGAACTGAGCGTGCAGTTGTGACTTATTGGCGTGAGATACAACACTTGACCCACGAACACGCAAGTCCGGCAGCGAAGACCAATGTGACATCATCGTGCACACGCCCCACGCACTCATTTCGAATCACACCCACGCTTTTCATCGGGCACAGCCGAGCACGACGGCTGCGCCGCCTTAAATTAGGCAGCCACATCACACCGCGTACCGACAAATTGGTCCAAAGGACTGCAGAAAACCGCCGACTGCCTCTAATAAGATCATAACACCCAAGTGATTTTTCTCCCCTCCCTCCCTCCCTCCCTCCCTCCCGATGCAAACGCGCTCGTCGTGCTTCTGCTGCTAGGAGAATATTGAAGGCCTGTTGTCCCTGGCACGTCGGAATTTTAAGGCTGACCTACTTCTTCGCTCGAAACGATGATCCCGATGCCGCGAAATAGCTAATTAGGAGCTCCAGCATCCCTGCCTTTGCTATTGTCGATTTATCCGCACCGTCTGTCGCCGAAGCGGAGGTGGGGGATTTGATTGAACACGATCACGTTCTTTGCAATTGAAGCCATTTCCCTGAAAGCTTGTGAGTCGCCCATGGAGGCAAACACCACCCAACCCCCTCCCCACTCCTCCTCCTCCTGCTGCCGCTGCTGCTCCTCCCCCCCCCCCCCCCCCCCCCCCCCCCCTCGCCGTATTCCTCTGCTGTCGCTACGACTGTTGAGCGTTCGCTGTGCGTTGCTATGGGCAACACACAATAATTCCGCACAGAACGAGTCCAGAAGCAAAGCGTGCAGATTGCACACACGTGATAAAACGTGACCTACATTTAACCGGTTAGAAAAGGGGAAACGTCGCAATGATATCGCAATACAAGTGGTCACGAAGGAACATCCGAGCTGATGTCGAAGCGGACGACGGTCGAGTGAGGTCGGAGTCAATGGCCAGCCCGCAGCCGGGCGTGCTCTCTCGCCGAACTGTCGAACTTGAAGACGTTCTCACCCCGTGGAAGACATTCCGACACGAGAAGACGCACACAAGTGGGTTAACGGCACACACAACCTGACCTGAAACATTACAATGAAGGTGAAACTCCGACCATTCGTGCTTTTCTAATAATAATAATACAAAAAAAAAAAAAGAATTTCACTTTAAAAATAGTTTGAGCTATTGAATTTCGAAAGTGGGGACTTCCCGAAAACCGGGACTATACATGTGTGGACAGCTTTGCTTCTCAGAGTTTTCACACAAAGTACCACCTCACAAAATACATCCATCCCCAAGTTACCACTGTTATGACCAACATTAAAAAACAGTAGTAGGCCGGCGTGTTCCGCAAAAATAAGCGAGGGCTTTTGTCGCAAAGACCTTTCGCCGAACGCATGCGCTTAACTGTAAGAAAACAAAACCGGTCCCTAAATAATGATTCAATTACAAAGTGAAAAAAGAAAAAACACTTTGTTTCAAAATCCAAATGTATTGTACTGTACTTAAGTTAAATACAACTGAACTGTACTTAAAAGATGCACTGTGTGTGAAAATTCAAATGTACCGTACATGAAAAAAAAGTTTGATTCGAGTATGTTTGATTGTATTGCATGTAATAAATTTCATTTCGTGATTGTTTCGCATACCGCTAATGAGAACCTGCTTCAACAGTGCCACTTGTACCACACCTTTGAGAATCACCGGAGTCGAACCTATCAACTCATTCCGGGTGTCGCTCGAAGCACTTTGTCTCCATCGTGACTGGACGCCGCGACGCGGCGCGCAATCATCGTTCCAGTCGTGTCTTGCAGATATCGGGAAGTGGATTGAGAGCAGCGCATATGGCGATCAGCACCATGACGCTGATGACAAAAAAAATGGAGCGAGACCGAGCCCGAAGTGACCATGATATCAAAAGTCACACTGTCCTCATTGTCCGCTTTTGACTGCACTTTTGACAACAAAAAGCCTGGTGAGGCGCCACAAGTTCCGTGATAGGGGAAACAAAATGTCGGGCCGGTCTACCAATTTAATGTCCTCCAGATCCATCATGAGTAAGAAAAGCTCAGCCAGATTTACACTCACAAGGGACGTGAGGCCAATACGCTATCAACATAGTCGTCAACAATGTTCTCATTTTTTCTTCTATTACTGCTCAGGCCAAATTTCGCCCGTGGGAAATCCGACGTGAGAAGGTTTCAGCACCACAGACAGCGACAGTCGCAACTATGTGGTCAAACACTGCACCCTCTTCTTGTTCTTTTACGATTGTACCATTTACAAACATCTGTCACACCAGTGAAAGCAGAATATCCGAAGCACACACGCATATAACACAAAGAACTGTTGTATTGTCTTACCTCCCCTGCGGCCGCACGTCTGGCGTCGGGCAGCACCAGCGTGCCGGCGTGGCTGCCCGGGGCGCCGGCGGAAGCAACACTCATCCTGGGTCCGACTAACATGTAGCGTTTGTCTCCCGATCTGTACTGGATGCTGTGACACAGCGTGCCGTCGTAATGAGCGTCTTGGAGATATTTGGACGTGTACTCTGCGGATTTGGAGCAGCGCATGGCGATCAGCACCACCACGGCGATGACCAAAAGCAGCGAGACCGAGCCCAAAGTCAGCGCCAGATAAAAAGTCACCCGGTCCTCGCGCCCGTCCGCTTCGGCCGCGCTTCCCGCGTGGTCGGAAGCCGCCAAAGCCTCTTTGGGCTCGGCCAGTTTGACGGTCACGGTAGCCGTCGCCGAGAGCGAAACGTCGCCGTTGTCTTTGACCAGTACGAGCAGTCGATGCTCGGCCTCGTCCGTCTCGGTGAACGGGCGAAGTGTTCTGATCTGGCCCGTATAGCGGTCCAGAGAAAAGAGAGCGCGCTCGCCGAGCGGCCGCAGCGAAAACAGCAGCCAGCCGTTATATCCCGTATCGGCGTCGTAGGCTCGGACTTTAGTCACCGAGTCTCCCGCTTTGGCATTGCGGGGAATCTCCTCGGCGCCTCGGGCGGAACCGTTGGAGCTGAGCGGATACAGGATGACCGGAGCGTTGTCGTTCCGATCCAGAATGAACACCTTGACCGTCACGTTGCCGCTCAGCGGAGGACTTCCGCCGTCGGTGGCCGACACCTGGAACTGGAAGCTTTTCAGCGCCTCAAAGTCAAAACTCTTCAGCGCCGTCACTTCCCCGGTTTCGCTATTTATACTTAGAAATGAAGACGGTGTATTTTCTTCTCTCCCCTCTCGAAGAATTCGATACGTAACGGCGGCATTCTCGTTGGCGTCGCGATCGAAGGCTTGGACGGAGAAGACGGGGGCCCCGGCGTCGTTGCCCTCGGCAATATAGAAAGCATAAGGACCGACGGGAAACTCGGGACTGTTATCGTTCACGTCTGAAATGCAAAGACCGATCGTCTTCTCGGATGAGCGTGCGGGTCGACCGGCGTCTCTTGCGACGACCGATATATCGTACGTGGAGCTTTTCTCGCGGTCCAGACGGGATTTGGTCACCAAAGAATACATTTTGTCTTGTAACGACGGCGACAAGGCGAAAGGAACATCCTCGCTTAGGGAGCAAATCACTTTCCCGTTCAGGCCAGAATCCAAGTCGTTCACACTGATGAGAGCGACTGTGGTTCCTAGTCTGGAATCTTCCGGAATGGAGCTGGAAAACGACGTGACTTCCATCTCAGGCGCGTTGTCGTTCACATCGACGATCTTGATGAGGACGCTTTTCTCCGTTGTGAGAGGCACAGAACCTTTATCTGACGCTTGGATTTCAATTTCAAACATGTCATTCTCCTCATAGTCTATCGGGCCTTTGACAACAATCTCGCCTGTATTCTCAAGCATGTCAAATAACTGCATTATATTTGGACTATTCTTGCTGAAGGAATAAACGACTTCTCCGTTCAGGCCTTCATCGAGATCCGTTGCGCTCACTTGAATGACAGTCGTCCCTATGGCCGCATTTTCACTGAGCATCGCAGAATACATCTCTTCAGAGAAAATAGGCGCATTGTCATTAACGTCGAGCACGTTTATTGAAATATTCATTCCGCCCGTCTTTGGAGGCTTTCCTCCATCCAGTGCAGTTAACACGAGTGAAATGTGTCCCGTTGCTTCCCTGTCTAACGATTTTTTGACAACCAGTATGGGGATTTTCCCATCTTTTCCTTTATCTTTCACTTCCAAGCGGAAATAATTATTGTCGCTGAGTTTATATTGCTGAACAGAAAAGTGACCGCTGTCGCCGTCATGAGAAGCCCGAAGCTGAAATCGTGCCCCGGGCACCACCGACTCGGAAATATCTAACTTTGTTTCTTCCTCTGGAAATCCGGGGGAATGATCGTTCACGTCTAATATTTCCACGCCAACATAGTGGACCTCCAGTGGGCTTTCCAGCACCGTTTTGAGGTTGATCAGACACGTCGTGCTTTGCGGACACTCCTTTTCCCTGTCGATCTTCCTGCTGACGTAGAGGACGCCGTCGGCCTGACTCACGTGGAAAAGAGGCTCCGCGCGACTCGACACAATCCGATACCTGCGCTCCTTCAGCGTATTTCGATCCAATCCGAGGTCTTTTGCAGCATTTCCGACCACAGTTCCTTCGTCGACTTCCTCGGAGATGGAGTATCTTAACTGCGCCGAAGTCACGCCGCACAAAAGCAGCGCGGCCGCAAATCCCAGCGAACAGCGTCGCGCCCTTCCACGCGCGCCTCTTTGTTCCATGGTGACAAGAAAAGACAAAAAAAACAACGGCACTCGTCCCGTCGGAGGAAAGCAGCCGCGCTGGTTGGTCCAAAAAAAAACAAATACAAATGTGGAGTGTGCAGAAAATGTTCCTCCGCTAAGCCATCTGCTTGACAAATGACAAATGACGACGGAGACGCAGACACGGAGATCACGCCTGCGCGAATGTTGCCAAGTGGCGCCGGGGTAGAAAAATGAAGTCACGTGAACACCGATGCGCGCACGCCCCGACACTGACACCTAGCGACCCAAATGCGTATTGCACAACAGGAGAGGATGGCGAAAACGTTCCGAGTTGTTCCCACTGTGAATACGTCACCACCCGACGTCCCTTCATTTTAGGAGCAGACAAAATATCAATCCCTCTCACGTGACACTTGTTGCTAAGTTTAAGTGTGACCTCTTTCCTCGCTCCCTCAGGGGATCCAGAAAAGATGACGCTGGCAGACCGCCGACATTCCTTGCCCGAGATCCGCAATGAGGAAAAGCGCCCGCCATATTCAAATCTGAGGCCGCTACGTCACAGCGTCGTCATTCAGTAGGCTATTAACGATTAATCCTGAACGACTTTTGATCCCAACACTCTTCCCGCGATGTTTCCGAGAAGAGCAAAAACATGCAAGGAAAGGAAGGGCCTGTATTTCGTATGTTTCAGCACCACAAGAAAGACATTCAACAACTTCAGCAAGCATAAATATGGTTGAAATAGGATTGCGACGCCAGTGAATCCAACTTGTGGAAGATATTTCATGTTCAAAGTGATCAACTGGATTGTTTTGAGCAAAATAATCAGGAATTTAGAATTTGATGGCTGCGGCACGTTCCAAAAAAGCTGGGGCAGGCATGCGGCGAAAAAGACTGAGAAAGTTGGGGAATGCTCATCAAACACCTGTTGGGAACATCCCTCAGGTGAACAGGCTCATTGGGAACAGGTGGGTGCCGTGATTGCTTCCCTCAATTGCTCAGTCATTCACAAGCAAAGATGGGGCGAGGTTCACCTCTTTGTGAACAAGTGCGTGAGAAAATAGTCCAACAGTTTAAGGACAATGTTCCTCAATGTACAATTGCAAGGAATTTAGGGATTTCGTCATCTCCGGTCCAGAATATCATCAAAAGGTCAGAGAATCTGGAGAAATGACCGCATGTAAGCGGCAAGGCCGAAAACCCAACATTGAATGCCCGTGACCTTCGATCCCTCAGGCGGCACGGCATCAAAAAGCGACATCAGTGTGTAAAGGATATCGCCGCACGGGCTCAGGAACACTTCAGAAAACCAATGTCAGTAAATACAGGTTGGCGCTACATCCGTAAGTGCAACTTGAAACTCTACTATGCAAAGCAAAAGCCATTGATCAACAACGCCCAGAAACGCCGCCGGCTTCTCTGGACCCGAGCTCATCTAAGATGAACCGACGCAAAGTAGAAAAGTGTTCTGCGGTCCGACGAGTCCACATTTCAAATTGTTTTTGGAAATTGTGGACGTCGTGTCCTCCGGGCCAAAGAGGAAAAGGACCATCCGGACTGTTATGGACGCAAAGTTCAAAAGCCAGCATCTGTGATGGTATGGGGCTGTGTTCGTGCCAATGGCATGGGTCACTTACACATCTGTGAAGGCACCATTAATGCTCAAAGGTACAAACAGGTTTTGGAGAAACATATGCTGCCATCCAAGCAACGTGTTTTTCAGGGACGCCCCTGCTTATTTCAGCGAGACAATGCCAAACCACATTCTGCACGTGTTACAACAGCGTGGCTTCGTCGTAAAAGAACGCGGGTACTAGACTGGCCAGCCTGCAGTCCAGACCTGTCTCCCATTGAAAATGTGTGGCGCATTATGAAGTGTCAAATACGACAACGGAGACCCCGGACTGTTGAACAGCTGAAGCTGTACATCGAGCAAGAATTCCAGCTACAAAGCTTCAACAATGAGCGTCCTCAGTTCCCAAACGTTTATTGAATGTTGTTCAAAGAAAAGGTGATGCAACACAGCGGTGAACATGACCGTGTCCCAGCGTTTTTGGAACGTGTTGCAGCCATAACATTCCAAGTTCATGTTTATTAGCTAAAAACAATCAAATGTATCAGTTTAAACATGAAATATCTTGTCTTTGTAGTGAATTCAATGAAATATAGGTTGAACATGATTTGCAAATCGTTGTATTCTGTTTTTATGTTTAACACAACGTCCCAACTTCGTTGGAATTGAGGTTGTGCTTTTCAGAACCTTGGAGAGCAGCAGTCGAGAATGCCCATTGTCATTTAGGAACTTGAACGTAACCTTGGTAACACTTCGGATTCGGCAGCATGAGTTACTCATTAAAAATGCTACTTGTTGCTGGTTCTTGCATCCAAATATGGAAGCATGAAAAACAAAGGATTTGATGATGCGGTAAAAGTTTGCCGAGGCCCGAACAAATGACTTCAACACAACACAACAATAAACTTGAAGAAACAAATTGCATTCGTTCCACTGGTCTAACCAAGCTCATTCCAGCAACATCATTCTGTAATGAGCATCAATTTTTCGATATTTAATTGACGTCCATAAAAATCCACGTTGCAATGAAACACAGCCATTAAAAATACTACAATTGGAAAAGGTCTGTCTTACCTCCCCTGCGGCCGCACGTCTGGCGTCGGGCAGCACCAGCGTGCCGGCGTGGCTGCCCGGGGCGCCGGCGGAAGCAACACTCATCCTGGGTCCGACTAACATGTAGCGTTTGTCTCCCGATCTGTACTGGATGCTGTGACACAGCGTGCCGTCGTAATGAGCGTCTTGGAGATATTTGGACGTGTACTCTGCGGATTTGGAGCAGCGCATGGCGATCAGCACCACCACGGCGATGACCAAAAGCAGCGAGACCGAGCCCAAAGTCAGCGCCAGATAAAAAGTCACCCGGTCCTCGCGCCCGTCCGCTTCGGCCGCGCTTCCCGCGTGGTCGGAAGCCGCCAAAGCCTCTTTGGGCTCGGCCAGTTTGACGGTCACGGTAGCCGTCGCCGAGAGCGAAACGTCGCCGTTGTCTTTGACCAGTACGAGCAGTCGATGCTCGGCCTCGTCCGTCTCGGTGAACGGGCGAAGTGTTCTGATCTGGCCCGTATAGCGGTCCAGAGAAAAGAGAGCGCGCTCGCCGAGCGGCCGCAGCGAAAACAGCAGCCAGCCGTTATATCCCGTATCGGCGTCGTAGGCTCGGACTTTAGTCACCGAGTCTCCCGCTTTGGCATTGCGGGGAATCTCCTCGGCGCCTCGGGCGGAACCGTTGGAGCTGAGCGGATACAGGATGACCGGAGCGTTGTCGTTCCGATCCAGAATGAACACCTTGACCGTCACGTTGCCGCTCAGCGGAGGACTTCCGCCGTCGGTGGCCGACACCTGGAACTGGAAGCTTTTCAGCGCCTCAAAGTCAAAACTCTTCAGCGCCGTCACTTCCCCGGTTTCTGGGTTGATATTTATAAACGACAAGAGTTTAGTGTCTGCGCTTGCCTCTCGGATGATCTGATAAGAAATGAGAGCATTGTCACCTTCATCCTGATCAGAAGCTTTGACAGAAAACACAGAGGCTCCAGGGACGTTGTTCTCGGCGATATAAAACGTGTAAGGGCTCGAAGAAAATTCCGGATTGTTGTCATTGACATCTGACACGACGACAGTTATGGTCTTTTCAGTTGAAAACACCGGCTCGTTGGTGTCCTTTGCCGTGATGGTGACCTCATATTGAGAAACGTGTTCCCTATCCAATCGGGACTTTGTGACGACGGCGTACATGTTTTCTTGCAAAGATGGCGACAATGTCAACGGAACATCGTGTTTGATGGAGCAGAGCACTTTACCATTCATTCCAGAGTCCAAGTCGCTGACGCTAATCAGAGCCACGGTGGTTCCTATCTTTGCGTCCTCCTTGATGGCGTTCGAAAATGACGTCACCTCAATCTCGGGGGCGTTATCATTCACGTCAACGATTGTTATCAAAACACTCTTATCAGTTGTGAGTGGGGCGTTTCCCTTATCAGACGCCTGAATATCAATGACATAGCTTTGACTTTCCTCAAAATCAAGGTGGCCCGTCACTCGGACCGCACCCGTCTTTGGGTCGATACTAAAAAGACGTAGCACTTTGGAATCCACCTCCTTCCCTAATGAATACACGACCTCACCGTTCGCGCCCTGGTCCGAATCCGTCGCGTTCACCTGAACGACGACGGTGCCCGCTGGCACGTTTTCTTCCAGGGAGACGGAATAAAGCTCCTTGTCAAAGACAGGAGAGTTATCGTTGACGTCCAGGACGTCCACGACGATGTCGATGGAGCCCGACTTGGGGGGCTTCCCCCCGTCGACGGCGGTGAGGCGGAGGCGGTGCCTTCCTTTCGTCTCTCTGTCCAACCGCTTGAGCAAGACTAAAAATGGCACTTTGCGATCCTCGCCTCTGTCCTTCACCTCCACGCGGAAATATTCGCTTTGCCCGAGTTTATATTGTTGGATGGAGAACTGGCCCACGTCGGGATCTCGAGCCCCTTGGAGCTGGAACCGAGCTCCTGGCGTGGCCGACTCAGAGATTTCAAACCTTTTTTCTTTTTCGAGAAAAACAGGCGAGTGGTCGTTGATGTCTAATATTTCCACCGCAACGTAGTGCACCTCCAGCGGATGTTCGAGCACGCTTTTCAGGTTGACCACGCAGGGGCTGCTGCGTTCGCACGCCTCCTCTCGGTCGATCCTCCTCGCCACGTACAGGATGCCGTCGTCCCGGTTCACCTCTACGATGGGCTCAGCTGAGCCGGCCACGATGCGGTACCCTCGCCCTTGAAGCGCGCCCTTATCCAGCCCCAAATCCTTTGCTATGTTCCCGACCGCAGTTCCCTTTTCAACCTCCTCTGATATGGAATATCTGAGCTGGGCACGTGCTCCATTGCACAAAATAAGCACGAACGCCAACCACCAGCGTCGCTCCCTCCGACATCCGCATCGCCTTTGTTCCATGCCGTGGAGACAACACAGAATTATCCCTTTCCGATTTGCGAGCTCCCGGAAGGAAAAAAAAAAAAAAAAAAAAGACCAGCGTGTACGGTACTGGTGCCGAAAAATCCCACCCCAAAAAAAAAAACAAAGAGAAAAGAAAAACCGAGTTATATGGAAAGCGATGAGAATAAAATGAGCAATTCGCGAAGCACGGCACGACGCCGTGCAGGAAACATTGGCGAAATAACAGCCGAGGTGGTCGGGTCTGAAATAAGACCGTGACGTTGCCGAGAAGGGAAAATTGGGCTATACTGACCCCTGCTGTTGAGACAGCAGAACACACTGTCCCAACGTGATGACCTCACAGCTGAAGAGAGTCAAACATTCCAGTCAGCGTTTTTGTGAATGAATCAAGTGCATTCTTTCCAACAGAAGTACACAAATCACGCCCACTGCGCGATAACAATCCACAATCGACGTCGATTTCATGACGACTCGCACACGCGCAGACACACGAATACTGTTGAAATCGGGCTTGTATGAAGCTCCAAGAGACTTCAACAAGTCCTCACGAGACGACGACAACAAGACGCAAATTTGACGTTGGAATTGCACGCACGCATGTGACATAATTTGGAGTGGAAAACGATGTCAAACGCTGTTGTCTCTGTTCTCGAGCTTCAGGTTTTGCTTTTTTTTTTCTTTTTTTTTAAAAAAAAGTTACTTTTCAGGACCTTGGACAGCAGTAGCAGAGAATGCCCATTCTGGGCTTGGAACTCGAAAGTAACCTTGTAAAAACTTCTGATTTAACAACGTGAAATACTCATTGAAAATGCTATTGGTTGCTAGTTCTTGAATATAAAAATGGATATTATTTGGAGCGAGAAAAACAAAGGATTTGATGATGCAGCCAACGTGTCCTGGTTCATCCCCGGGGACGTGCCCGGAACACCTCCGGGGGCCATCCTAATCGAATGCCCGAGCCACCTCGCCTGCCTGCTCTCGATGCGGAGGAGCAGCGGGTCTACTCTGAGCCCCTCCCGGATGACCGGGCTTCTCAGCCGTTCTCTTAGGGAGAGCCCGGACACCCCGCGGAGGAAACTCATTTCCGCCGCTCGTATCCGGGATCTCGTTCTTTCGGTCGCGACCCACAGCTCGCCACCGTAGGTGAGGGTATGAGGGCGTAAATAACCATATATAGAATTGATTTTGAACTATATATTTACTTGAATTTTCTTCATAAAAATCCACGATGCAATGAAACACAGCCATTAAAAATACTACAATTGGAAAAGGTCTGTCTTACCTCCCCTGCGGCCGCACGTCTGGCGTCGGGCAGCACCAGCGTGCCGGCGTGGCTGCCCGGGGCGCCGGCGGAAGCAACACTCATCCTGGGTCCGACTAACATGTAGCGTTTGTCTCCCGATCTGTACTGGATGCTGTGACACAGCGTGCCGTCGTAATGAGCGTCTTGGAGATATTTGGACGTGTACTCTGCGGATTTGGAGCAGCGCATGGCGATCAGCACCACCACGGCGATGACCAAAAGCAGCGAGACCGAGCCCAAAGTCAGCGCCAGATAAAAAGTCACCCGGTCCTCGCGCCGGTCCGCTTCGGCCGCGCTTCCCGCGTGGTCGGAAGCCGCCAAAGCCTCTTTGGGCTCGGCCAGTTTGACGGTCACGGTAGCCGTCGCCGAGAGCGAAACGTCGCCGTTGTCTTTGACCAGTACGAGCAGTCGATGCTCGGCCTCGTCCGTCTCGGTGAACGGGCGAAGTGTTCTGATCTGGCCCGTATAGCGGTCCAATGAAAAGAGAGCGCGCTCGCCGAGCGGCCGCAGCGAAAACAGCAACCAGCCGTTATATCCCGTATCGGCGTCGTAGGCTCGGACTTTAGTCACCGAGTCTCCCGCTTTGGCATTGCGGGGAATCTCCTCGGCGCCTCGGGCGGAACCGTTGGAGCTGAGCGGATACAGGATGACCGGAGCGTTGTCGTTCCGATCCAGAATGAACACCTTCACCGTCACGTTGCCGCTCAGCGGAGGACTTCCGCCGTCGGTGGCCGACACCTGGAACTGGAAGCTTTTCAGCGTCTCAAAGTCAAAACTCTTCAGCGCCGTCACTTCTCCGGTCTCCGGATGAATGTCGAGGAACGACGTTACTGCGCCGTCCTTGTCGGCTCGAACTATTTTGTATTGAATAACTGCATTTTCATTCACATCGTTATCGGTTGCCCTCAAGGAGAACACTGAAGCTCCGGCGATGTTGTTTTCGAACAGGTAAAAATGTAATGGACTTTGCTCAAAGTGTGGACTGTTGTCGTTCACATCGGATAAGTCGATGTCGAATGTCCTAAAAGCAGATAAAGGAGGATCTCCACAATCTGTAGCTTTAATTGCTATTTCATAATGAGCAAGTTCCTCGCGGTCCAAAAAACCTTTCGTGACAACTGAATAAGTGTTCTCCTTGTAGGAAGGTTTCAATTCAAAAGGAACATCGCTGGTGATCTTTGAAACAATCTTTGCATTCATTCCGGAGTCCTTATCCACTACGCTAACGAGAGCGATAACGGTTCCAGGCTTGGAATCCTCTGGCACTTGATTCGTCAGTGATGTCACCTCTATGACTGGGGGATTATCATTGACATCTTTTATATTTACAACCACTCTGCACCTGCTTGTCAGTGGTGGTATTCCTTTGTCAGAGGCCTCCACTAACAGTTTATAGATTTGCGTTTCCTCAAAATCGACAGGACGCTTCAATTTAATTACGCCGCTTTTTGTATCGAGTTCAAATATTTCGCAAAGCCTTGGTGTTAGTGTTTTGCTGAAGCTAAATTCAATTTCGCCATTATTGCCTTCGTCCGGATCTGTTGCATTCACTGTTGCTACAAGTGCACCAGTTGGCACATTTTCATATATTTCAACGTTGTAAGTATCCTGCCTAAACATGGGACGGTTATCATTAATGTCAAGCACAATAATAGAAACATTAAGTGTGTCTGATCTTCGAGGTTTCCCCCCGTCAACTGCTGTCACATATAGCAGATGCTTGCTCTTCTGCTCTCTATCTAACGACCTTTTCAGGACCAAAAACGGTATTTTATCGTCGTCACTTTGAACAATATCTAATTCAAAATGTTCATTCGGCGTTAGTGTGTACGCGCGCACGGCGTTACTTCCAGCATCTGGATCACCGGCTGCGTGCAATTCGAATCGTGTTCCTGGAGACGAATGTTCAGCAATTTCAAAAATCTGCTTCTTTTCCGAAAATATGGGACGGTGGTCGTTGACATCGGTGATTTCCACCACCACATAATGCACCTCGAGAGGATTCTCAACCAGGATCTTCAGCTCCATTAAGCAGGCGCCGCTCCCGTGACAAAGCTCCTCTCGGTCAATTTTGCGTCGGACCTGCAAGGCGCCATCGTCCGCGTTCACCTGGAAATACGCGTCCGCGGATCCGGACACCACCCTGAAACGCCTGCCGCTCGGCGAGCTTCCGTCCAGGCCGAGATCTTTCGCCACGTTGCCCACAACACTTCCAGTCGCCATCTCCTCGGGAATAGAGTAGCGGAGCTCGGCCCGAGCCCGCTCCCCGAAAAACAACAACAGAGACCAACGCAGAAGAAAGCGCACAAAGCTCCTCGTCTTACGTCCTCGTTTTTCTTCCATTGTTGTTTAAAAATACAAAAAAAAGACGACAGCTTTAAAAAAACAAAAAAAAAAACAAAAGTAGAAACCCGAATGAGTCTGTCGAACGCCACCGCCGCGTCATGCGATGAGAAATCACACCGCGCTGCTTAGAATGCCGGAACAAATGAATGCGCCCTCTGCAGATTGCAGACAAAAGCCGAAAGGAGGGACAGCTTGCTCACGGCCTTTTTGGTGTCACAGCGACATCTAGAGGACACGACTACTATTGGAATTCTCCACCATCAAATCGATGCACAGCACTGCGTGACTTGATCCAAGGAAGCGAATGAAAGCCCAGAAGAAAATATGCCGAAAATGATGAGAAGCAATTTTTTTTTTTTTTGCGATTCAAATAAGAAAATGACTTCAAATGATTTCTACTCGTGGAGTGTAATGTCACGAAGTTCAGGAAAAATACTCGTTCCCTCAGTTCCTTGAGCAAAAAGAGTGAAGTTCGCATTTCAGCACCATGGAGAGCAGCAATGTCAAACCTCCATTTGACCCATGCGACCACAAATGCAATCTTTCAAACACTTTTTGGCATCCAGAGGACAATTAACACAATTGCCTCCAGACTGGTGTTGACAATTGTAAAACAATAACACAAATTCTAATATTGATAATAATCCGTGTAGCGGCCAGGGCCCACAATGAGATAACATACCGACTTAGAGAAACGATGACATCTGACGATAAACGATGCTGATTTAATCTTCATCCAGCCACACGTCAATTCGGGCAATAAAAAAATGAATTTAGCTCATATCAAATATGCTGTGCAAAAATGGACACTGTGTGAACAGGAGTGTTTGTCAGATTCTTACCTCCCCTGTGGACGCGCGTGCGGCGTCGGGCAGCACCAGCGTGCCGGCGTGGCTGCCCGGGGCGCCGGCGGAAGCAACACTCATCCTGGGTCCGACTAACATGTAGCGTTTGTCTCCCGATCTGTACTGGATGCTGTGACACAGCGTGCCGTCGTAATGAGCGTCTTGGAGATATTTGGACGTGTACTCTGCGGATTTGGAGCAGCGCATGGCGATCAGCACCACCACGGCGATGACCAAAAGCAGCGAGACCGAGCCCAAAGTCAGCGCCAGATAAAAAGTCACCCGGTCCTCGCGCCCGTCCGCTTCGGCCGCGCTTCCCGCGTGGTCGGAAGCCGCCAAAGCCTCTTTGGGCTCCGCCAGTTTGACGGTCACGGTAGCCGTCGCCGAGAGCGAAACGTCGCCGTTGTCTTTGACCAGTACGAGCAGTCGATGCTCGGCCTCGTCCGTCTCCGTGAACGGGCGAAGTGTTCTAATCTGGCCCGTATAGCGGTCCAAAGAAAAGAGAGCGCGCTCGCCGAGCGGCCGCAGCGAAAACAGCAGCCAGCCGTTATATCCCGTATCGGCGTCGTAGGCTCGGACTTTAGTCACCGAGTCTCCCGCTTTGGCATTGCGGGGAATCTCCTCGGCGCCTCGGGCGGAACCGTTGGAGCTGAGCGGATACAGGATGACCGGAGCGTTGTCGTTCCGATCCAGAATGAACACCTTCACCGTCACGTTGCCGCTCAGCGGAGGACTTCCGCCGTCGGTGGCCGACACCTGGAACTGGAAGCTTTTCAGCGTCTCAAAGTCAAAACTCTTCAGCGCCGTCACTTCTCCAGTCTCCGGATTAATGTTGAGGAAAGATGCGATGTCATTTGCTTCCCCCCCTCTCGATATTTGATATGAAATGGCCGCGTTTTCCTCCATGTCTTTGTCCATTGCGCTCACGGAAAATACAGATTTTCCCGCCATGTTGTTTTCTAGAAGGTAAAACTCCAGCGGGTTGCGTTCAAAATGTGGACTGTTGTCATTTACGTCAGCCACTTGGACGTTGAGACTTTTGAATGCAGATAAGGGAGTTTCCCCACAATCAGTAGCTGTAATTAATAATTCATAATGTGACACGTCCTCTCTGTCCAAAAATGTTTTGGTGACGACCGAGTAGGTGTTCTCCTTGTAAGACGGTTTCAATTCAAACGGTACGTTCTTTGTTATTCGTGAAATAATTTTCGCATTCACACCCGAGTCTTTATCTGTTACACTAACGAGGGAAATCACTGTGCCAGGTTTGGAATCTTCAGACACTTGATTTGACAGTGACGTCACTTCGATTTGTGGAGCATTATCGTTGACATCTTTTATTTTGATTATAATTCGACACTCACCTGTCAGAGGCGGCGTCGCTTTGTCGGATGCGTCAATATTCAACTCGTACAGGTTATTTTCCTCGAAATCAATTTTTCCCCTCACGCGAATCTCTCCAGTGAATTCGTCCAATTCAAAAATGTCGTACACGTCTCGACTTAATGTTTCGGAAAAGATGTATTGAATTTCTCCGTTCGTGCCTTCATCTGCATCGGTTGCGTTCATTTGAAAGATCGATGTGCCGATTTCAATATTTTCTGCGATCGTCATTTCATAAATATCCTGGCTAAAAACCGGTCTGTTGTCATTACTGTCGAGGACAACAATGGAGACATTGAGGGCGCCGCAACGCGGAGGTTTACCTCCGTCCGCGGCTGTGACCAGCAGCGAATGTTTGTCCTTCTGTTCCCGGTCCAGAGATTTCTTCAGCACCAGAAACGGAACCTTCCCGGCGTCGCTCTGGCGGATATTGATGTCGAAATGATCATTTGGCGTCAAGGTGTACGCGCGGATGGAGTTGACGCCCGCGTCCGGATCCCGGGCCGCGTGCAGTTGAAATCTCCTCCCTGGCAAAGTGTGCTCGGCGATTTGGAACGTCTGCTCGGCTTCGGGGAAGCTCGGAGCGTGGTCGTTCGCGTCGACGATTTGGACCAGCGCGTAGTGGATTTCCAGCGGGTTTTCCACGAGAATTTTCAGCTCCACGAGACACGCGGCGCCGCCCTGGCACAGCTCCTCTCTGTCTATGTGGCGGGACACGTAGAGAGCCCCATTGTTGCGGTTCACCTCCAAAATAGCAGCCTCCTCGGATCCCGACACGACGCGGATCCGCCGATCGCCCAAGCCGCCGACGTCGAGCCCGAGATCCTTGGCGATGTTTCCCACCACCGTTCCGTCTTCAACCTCCTCGGGAACAGAGTACCTTATCTGAGCCCCGGCCTGCTCCGCAAACAAAACGACGAGCCACAAATACAATCCGAACCAGCGGCGTCCCTCTTCTCGCGTGTTTGTACCGCGCCCCATCGTCATCCCGAAGCAGGTCAAATGCTGCAAGTGGACGCTTCGCACGCGTTGGGACTCGCGCGATGCCCGCACGCGCCGCAGGATTGGATGCGCTCTGCTTGCTCTGCTCCGTTCAGACAAAAGACAAGTGAGAGGAGTGGCAACGCTGCTCGTGGTCCCGTGACGTCACAGTGACCCCGAGAGGTGGCAAGCGAGAGCTGAGTTTGACTGCGTCATCACTCTATTGACAAAAAAAACCAAAAATAAGAGTCAACTTGTCACACCGGGCGGCTGAATCCGAACGATCCCTTGCAAACAACCCATTATCTTGAAGCAGTACGACATCAAAACTGCAATTCTATTCCTTTAGTGACGTGAGGCGAAAGTTTCTCATGAACGCAAATGCTTCCACGATTCAAAACCACTCGCAGAAAGCGTTAAAAACACCAAACACGCGCTTGCCAAAGCGCAACAATAGCCGTGAAACGCACAGCACGCGTGCCCGAATAACGCAGCATGACACGTCATATTCCGCGCGCGCGCACAAAAAACACGCTCACGCTATGATTTTCCTTCTGCATGGGCGCTAAAATGATGCTAGCGTGTGCAGTGCACAACTCACTAGGTTGATAAAAGAAAGAAAAGACAAAAATGAGTTTAGTAGACCCAAGAGAGTTGCTCTGCTTGAAATGCAATATAAGGCCACAGATCAGCAAAACAGAAACTGGTTGGGAGTGCGAGGTAAGGTCTTGCAAAGCAAATGCAGCATACGACATTGACCACTACATTGAAGTGCAATCGAACTTTCAAAGCAACAACAACCGCTGATACCCAAGCATTTCTGATCAAAAGTTTCCCGCGCAACAGCGATATATTTCTTGACAGTGCTCACTTTAGACACATCAAAAAATGCTGCGGTATCGTTAACGCGTCAAATTCGATGCATGCGATGAGATTTATATGGCAGGGGCACAAAAACGATACTTCAGAAGCATGTGCATTATAGCGTTCGCTGTGGTGCTTCCAAAAATATACTATTTTTCTTTTTTTTAAGCCAGTTTGACCTGCAGTATTTATGCCATTGATTTGATAGTAAAAAAAAAAAAAAGGGCCTTAGACAGTGAAAATGTGTAATAGTCTTGCGAGGCACAGTTAATGTTTTACAAGATAGACTTGGCCGTGTAGGTGGGTTTTGTCAAACGTACGTGAGGCCGTTCTACACAGCGGCCATCGAATCGGTCCCGTGTTCTGCCGTCACAGTCTGGTTTGGTGCTGCGACAAAAAAAAGGACAAAGCCCGACTGCGACGGACAATCAAAACTGCCGAAAGGATTGTGGGTACCCCCCCCTACCTACCCTACCCGCCCTTGAGGACTTGCACGCTGCCAGAACTAAGACAAGAGCGTGCAAAATCCCCTCGGACCCTCCGCATCCGGGTCACCGGCTCTTCTAGCTCCCTTCCCTCAGGTCGGCGCTACCGATCAATGCAAACTAGAACTCGCAGACATTCCAACAGCTTCTTCTCTCTTGCCGTCAACTTTTTAAACAGCTAACCTACAATTCCATTGCAACATGCTGCCATTTTTTTTTTTTTGACTTGAGTTCGTTGTCACATTTCTGTGGGGCCGATTATGTATTACTCGTGCACTCGCTGTAGTCGTCTCGCCACGCCGCACTATTTGCACATCTGTTGTTGACCAATACTGGCCACTCATGCGCCTGAGTAGCATCTGCACCATTTGCACAATCGACATTGTCCCAGATGATCGCGCTATTGCAATGTTAGTACTTCAAACTGCTCTAAGTGCGAGAGGACTCTGCATCTTTTTGCACAATTGTCAAAAAAAAAAAAAAAGAATGTACCTGCATTACCAGACGACTAGCAACCCTTTATTGCTCAGTGACTGTTTTTTTTTGTTTTGTTTTTTGTCAATGTCTTTCTGTCTCCAAAGTGTTGTCTGTCAATGGAGTGTCTCTTGTCGTACTCGAGCGGCTCCAACTACCCGAGACAAATTCCTTGTGTGTTTTTTGGACATACTTGGCAAATAAAGATGATTCTGATTCTGATATGTAAAACAACAGGGAACACGTGAACCAACGACAAAGTCAAGAAATGAGCCAAAGTCCGAGTCACTATTGCTCTCGTTTCGTACAAATAGAATCAGTGACCACTGGCAGGACTTCAGCACCAAAGCATCTCAGAGCTTAACTGCAACACCCGGCCCGAGGGAATTCTATCTGTAAGGCCACCAAAACTTCAACGTGATAACCAGGACCAGAATTTCACATCATTGACAAGTGTGACAATATGTGGAGAAATGGTTCAAATCAAGCAACATTTGATTTTGAACGTGGCCTCTATTTTTTCTGATTCATTAAAAAAAAAAAAGACATAGTAGATTAATGATTCTTACCTCCCCTGCGGCCGCACGTCTGGCGTCGGACAGAACCAGCGTGCCGGCGTGGCTGCCCGGGGCGCCGGCGGAAGCAACACTCATCCTGGGTCCGACTAACATGTAGCGTTTGTCTCCCGATCTGTACTGGATGCTGTGACACAGCGTGCCGTCGTAATGAGCGTCTTGGAGATATTTGGACGTGTACTCTGCGGATTTGGAGCAGCGCATGGCGATCAGCACCACCACGGCGATGACCAAAAGCAGCGAGACCGAGCCCAAAGTCAGCGCCAGATAAAAAGTCACCCGGTCCTCGCGCCCGTCCGCTTCGGCCGCGCTTCCCGCGTGGTCGGAAGCCGCCAAAGCCTCTTTGGGCTCGGCCAGTTTGACGGTCACGGTAGCCGTCGCCGAGAGCGAAACGTCGCCGTTGTCTTTGACCAGTACGAGCAGTCGATGCTCGGCCTCGTCCGTCTCGGTGAACGGGCGAAGTGTTCTGATCTGGCCCGTATAGCGGTCCAAAGAAAAGAGAGCGCGCTCGCCGAGCGGCCGCAGCGAAAACAGTAACCAGCCGTTATATCCCGTATCGGCGTCGTAGGCTCGGACTTTAGTCACCGAGTCTCCCGCTTTGGCATTGCGGGGAATCTCCTCGGCGCCTCGGGCGGAACCGTTGGAGCTGAGCGGATACAGGATGACCGGAGCGTTGTCGTTCTGATCCAGAATGAACACCTTCACTGTCACGTTGCCGCTCAGCGGAGGACTTCCGCCGTCGGTGGCCGACACCTGGAACTGGAAGCTTTTCAGCGCCTCAAAGTCAAAACTCCTCAGCGCCGTCACTTCTCCAGTCTCCGGATTAATGTTGAGGAAAGATGCGATGTCAGTATGACCGCCCTGCCGGACAATACTATAGGACACTGCGGCGTTGTCGTCGGTGTCTTTGTCAAAGGCGTTCACTGAAAAGACTGACGCGCCAGGTTTGTTGTTTTCTGTCAAATAGAACTCGAAGGGATTTTGTGGGAATTCTGGGACGTTATCGTTGACATCCGTGACTTGGACGTTCAGAGTTTTCAATGTGGAAAGAGGAGGTTCACCGCAGTCAGTCGCTGTTATCGAAATGTCATAACTTGATGTGGTTTCTCTGTCTAACGTGTCTTTCGTCACTAAGGAATACATATTTTCCTTGAAAGACGGCTTTAATTCAAGCGGTACGTTTGGCGCGAGACTGCAGATGACTTTCCCGTTGGGGCCCGAATCCACATCGGTGACGCTGACGAGAGCAATCACAGTTCCGTGCTTGGCATCTTCCGGGACCGCGCCGGCGATGGACGTCACCTCGATCTCGGGTTTATTGTCGTTGACGTCTCCGACCTTGACGATGACTCTGCAGTCTGTCGTCATGGGAGGCCGACCTTTGTCCGAGGCCTGCACATCCAACTTGAAAACAGGAGTCGTTTCGAAATCAATTTGCCCTTCAACTCGAATTTCTCCCAGTTTTTTGTCCAGACTAAAAAGACGCAACACGTCCGCGTTGGTGTCGCCCCCAAATTCGTACTCCACCTCCCCGTTCGCTCCCTCATCCGGGTCAGTGGCTTGCACTTTTATGACAGAGGTGCCGTATGCGGCATTTTCTTGCAATTCAACTGAATATCCCTCCTTGGAGAAAATGGGTCGATTATCATTTATATCTAAAACCCGTATAGTCACATTCATTTTTGCGGATTTTGAAGGTGTTCCTCCATCGATGGCAGACAAAATCAGACTGTGGTTAATTTTCTCTTCCCTGTCGAGCTGCTTTTGCAACACTAAAAATGGAATTTTGTCATCATCTCTCTCCCGAATTTCCAGTTGAAAATGTTCATTGTGACTCAGTTTATAACGCTGGATGGAATTGATTCCAATATCCGGGTCCCTTGCGCCTGGCAATTGAAACCGTGCACCTGATAAAGTACTCTCCGCTATCTCGAGAATCTTGCCCTTCTCCGCAAAACTCGGCGCGTGGTCGTTGGCGTCTGTCACTTCCACGGACACGTAGTGGATCTCCAGCGGGTTCTCCACCACAATTTTCAGATCCATCACACACACGGCGTTCCTGTCGCACAAGTGCTCGCGATCGAGGTGTTTGCGCACGAGCAGGAGCCCGTTGTTCGGGTTTACCTCAAACAGCGCGTCCTGTGCGCCGGACACGATGCGAAACCTCCTGCTCGTCAAAGTGCCCGCGTCCAGGCCCAGATCCTTCGCAACGTTCCCAACAACAGAACCGACCTTAACCTCTTCCGGGGTGGAATATTTCAGCTGGGCTGCAATCAGCTCGCAGGAACAAAGCAGGAGGGAAAAAAGCACAGGGCGCGTCCAGTACATATTTATCCGTCTTCCTGCTTGATCTCCGTTCGAGTAACAATTTAAAACGCCATCGCCGGATCGCACTGAATATTTTCTACTCTTTTCCCGTGGTTGGAAATCAAGCAACACGCTCGGACAGAAAAAAATCGACCCGTCCGAACGCGAGCTGTTGTGTTCTTTGTCGTCCTGACGCACTGACGCTCTGAAGAAGGAAAACCTTCACGCGTCATCCGCGTTATAACACTGACACCTAGTGGACAATCGTGTTCAACGTAATCACCAGGAAGTACACTGCAACATACTGAAAGGCCTTTCTAGTATTTTGAGCCTCTGCCGTGCAATGAAGTGACCCGACGTTAAAAGAATATATCTCAGTGCACGTCCGCCACTGCAAACATTATGAATTGATCACTTGTGTGAGCGTCTGCGTAAAAGCCGATTGTTCTCTTCCACGCCTGATCGCAAAAGCCCTTCGATTGGACAGGTAAAGTCCGTTGAACACGAGTGGATAACGATGGCAAATCTACTTTTTCGTTGCGGATGAGAACGACAGCGGATTGTTCGGAACCAGCTACAGCACAGGTGTCAAGCCCGAGGCCCGGAGGCCAGATCTGGCCCGCCGCAACATTTTACGTGGCCCGCGAACGCAAATCGTGTGTCGACTTCGTGACTCTTGCTCACATCTGTGGCAAAACTTCCAATATCTCAAAAATGAGAACGAGGAGCTATTGCAAGCATTTTCGTTTCACAGCAACTTGAACAACAGTCGACCAAACGATTATCCTGGACTTCTGAGCTCATACATTTCATACACGTTCAGCACCATAGACAGCAACATTTCCTCCGAGGACTTCACACAACGAACTGCCCGACGACGGAAAACCGAGTTTCAAGTCCAAAACAATTCGACCAAGTATGGTTACCGCAGGCAGATATTTTTGTATGTCATACTGAAGCAGTCCGCCCACATTTGTGTTCTCTGTTTACGAATGATCTCCATTAAATCATGTTTTAAAAAATAAACCCAAAAAACTATGAGGTGGGACTTGTAATGTATTTTCCAAATGTGTCGGAGAACATAGATGTTTTATAAGTTCAAGTCAACGCGGTCGCCCGGGACCGGGGTGGAACGAGACTGATGTGACCTTTGAACACGGCTTGAAGCGTTCAAAATCGCGAGAAGGTCAAGCCAAATCTCAACGCTATTTTCGACAGCTGCTTTATATCTGTTGGGTTCACGTTAGATTGTAGATGTACCTAATGACGTGTCTGTTCAGTTGAGAGCAAAAGAGTTAAGGTCAACATAGATGTCAAGTATAGCTTCTGTCATATGTAAAACACGTGAGCCAAAGTCCGAGTCACTATTGCTCTCGTTTCGTACAAATAGAATCAGTGACCACTGGCAGGACTTCAGCACCAAAGCATCTCAGAGCTTAACTGCAACACCCGGCCCGAGGGAATTCTATCTGTAAGGCCACCAAAACTTCAACGTGATAACCAGGACCAGAATTTCACATCATTGACAAGTGGGACAATATGTGGAGAAATGGTTCAAATCAAGCAACATTTGATTTTGAACGTGGCCTCTATTTTTTCTGATTCATTAAAAAAAAAAAAGACATAGTAGATTAATGATTCTTACCTCCCCTGCGGCCGCACGTCTGGCGTCGGGCAGCACCAGCGTGCCGGCGTGGCTGCCCGGGGCGCCGGCGGAAGCAACACTCATCCTGGGTCCGACTAACATGTAGCGTTTGTCTCCCGATCTGTACTGGATGCTGTGACACAGCGTGCCGTCGTAATGAGCGTCTTGGAGATATTTGGACGTGTACTCTGCGGATTTGGAGCAGCGCATGGCGATCAGCACCACCACGGCGATGACCAAAAGCAGCGAGACCGAGCCCAAAGTCAGCGCCAGATAAAAAGTCACCCGGTCCTCGCGCCGGTCCGCTTCGGCCGCGCTTCCCGCGTGGTCGGAAGCCGCCAAAGCCTCTTTGGGCTCGGCCAGTTTGACGGTCACGGTAGCCGTCGCCGAGAGCGAAACGTCGCCGTTGTCTTTGACCAGTACGAGCAGTCGATGCTCGGCCTCGTCCGTCTCGGTGAACGGGCGAAGAGTTCTGATCTGGCCCGTATAGCGGTCCAAAGAAAAGAGAGCGCGCTCGCCGAGCGGCCGCAGCGAAAACAGCAACCAGCCGTTATATCCCGTATCGGCGTCGTAGGCTCGGACTTTAGTCACCGAGTCTCCCGCTTTGGCATTGCGGGGAATCTCCTCGGCGCCTCGGGCGGAACCGTTGGAGCTGAGCGGATACAGGATGACCGGAGCGTTGTCGTTCCGATCCAGAATGAACACCTTGACCGTCACGTTGCCGCTCAGCGGAGGACTTCCGCCGTCGGTGGCCGACACCTGGAACTGGAAGCTTTTCAGCGTCTCAAAGTCAAAACTCTTCAGCGCCGTCACTTCTCCGGTCTCCGGATTAATGTTGAGGAAAGATGCGATGTCATTCAGACGTCTCTCTCCCACGATACGATAGGAAATAGCAGCGTTGTCGTTTATATCTTTGTCCGATGCACTGATGGAGAAAATGGAACTCCCGGCCGCATTGTTCTCTGTTAAATAAAACTCAAGGGGGTTCTTTTCAAAGTGCGGACTGTTATCATTCACATCTGAGATCTGAATATTGAGCGATTTTACATTCGATAAAGGAGGTTCACCACAGTCGCTGGCCTTGATTTCAATTTCATACTGAGAGACCTCCTCCCTGTCCAAATATTCTTTCGTCACCACCGAAAATATGTTTTCTTTGTAGGATGGCTTCAATTCAAAAGGGACGTCGTTGGTTATGGTGGAGATCATTTTGCCATTCACACCCGAGTCTCTATCCTTCACGCTGATGAGGGAAATAACTGTGCCAGGTTTGGAGTCTTCTGCCACCGTATTTGACAGGGAAGTCACTTCTATTTCTGGAACATGATCATTCATGTCTCTTATCTTGATAATGACTCTGCACTCACCTGTCATCGCAGGTGTTCCTCTGTCGGAGGCCTCGATGTCGAGTTTAAATATATCATCTTCTTCATAGTCTACGTGTCCTTTTATTCTTACAATCCCAGTCAATCTCTCCATTTCAAAAACAGCGTATACACTTTTCTTCAAAGCCTTTGCGAGACTATATTCGATTTCTCCGTTCACCCCTTCATCCGGGTCTGTACCATTCATTTGAAATATTGAAGTACCTATCGGGATATTTTCCGCGATTGTAATTTGGTAAATGTCTTGACTGAACGTTGGTCTGTTGTCATTGATGTCGAGCACAACAACGGACACGTTCAGCGTCCCCGATCGTGGGGGTTTTCCTCCATCCAGCGCTGTGACCCGCAGCGAGTGTTTTGCCTTTTGTTCCCGGTCCAGAGATTTCTTCAGCACCAAAAAAGGAATTTTCTCCTCATCGCTCTGGCGAACATCGACTTCAAAATGCTCGTTTGACGTCAGCGTGTAGGCGCGGATGGAGTTCATCCCCGCGTCGGGATCGTGTGCCGCATGCAGCTTGAATCGTTTACCGGGCAACGTGTGCTCGGCTATTTCAAACTTTTGCTCTTTTTCTATAAAAACAGGCGCGTGATCGTTGACGTCTGTGATTTCTATCATGACATAATGTATTTCCAAAGGGTTCTCCACAATGACTTTGAGCTCAAAGAGGCAGGCGCCGCCGCCCTGACACGAATCATCTCTGTCGATCCCCTTGTTCACGTACAGCACCCCGTTCTGCCGGTTTACCTCGAAAAAGGCCTCCTTCGATTCGGAAACCACTCGGAAGCGGCGATCGACCAGAGAGCCCACGTCAAGACCCAAATCCTTTGCAAGATTCCCAACAACGGTTCCATCTTTAACCTCCTCGGGGGTGGAGTAGCGAATCTCTGCCAAAGCCCGTTTCCCCAGCAGCAGCAGAAGCAGAGCGAAACGAAAAAGAACGCAGGCCGGCATCTCTCGACGGCAACATGCAGACACACAAATCCGATTTCGGGGTTGAAATCCAAGTCGTGTGCGTGTCGAATTATGGGATGCTGCTGCTGCAGCAGCACAACGTATCGCTGACGAGCGCCAGTCCAAATGCCGCCCGAGATTTTGTCAGGCTCAAACAAAAGCTGCACATGGGAGGAACATTATGGCCTCGGTTTCTAATGTAACACTGACACCCACAGGTGCAAAATACCGACTGCGGGCTGCGTGGGAGCCCGAAGCAATTTCGCCATTTAAATACAAATCTATGACTTCAAATGTAAAAAAAAAAAAAAAAAAAAAAAAAAGAGAGAGAGAGAGAAATTGTTCTGTGACGACAATTATGTCAAATTTCACATACCCGTCCCAGTCAGTCACGAATTGTATTCAACACGTGCTGAATGAAAAACAACATTGGTAATAGACAACAATACGCCGCTTTCCCATACTGAGAGAATAGACTACATTCCCCATGATGCACCTTGATCAACTGCGCAATCAGGACAGTCTGGAGCTTTGGCGAGCTCTTCTCGGAGGCCAGAAAAGCCATTAGCAAGAGCAGTTTTCAAGATGTGGATGGAAACAATGGAGGGAAGGCCCAAAATGTCCCAAAAAAAAAAAAAAAAAAAAAAGTAGTTTTGGGCACTCTGTGATATCATTCTTGAGAAAGGGGAAGGGTTTATTTACAGCCAAAACAATTGGAAACGTGTGCCAAAAAAACAAAACAACAACAACCTTTAAGACAAAATGAATGTATTTGCATTCTCAGCAAGATATGTTAGCTAAATATGATGACGACGATTCCATATGTCGTTGTAAATAGAATACAAATGTATTTATTCCCAACAAGGCCACTCGGGGCAATTGGGAAGGCGCTCGATCGGCCGACAAGAAAACCAATTTGAACACTTGATGAAGTCCTCTTAAAAACGCCGAGAACAGACGAACGGGTGAGATGACTCGGAAACCAGCTCGTAACTGGGAAAAATATGGCACACAAAAAAAAATCCAAAACAAATCATTGAAATTGAAAACTTGGCTTTGAAATAAAGATGTAAAAGCTTGAGCTTTCAAACATTTGAACGAGCAAAGGTGAGCGGCACTATAATCTCCGCTCTCCTACTAGCAATGAACACGTCTTATGAACAAGGCAACCGTGTGTTATGATTTCAGAATCCGGTATATGTGCAGACCACTTCCGCATTCGGCAAACCAGGTGCAAGCACTTCTATGTCTTTTTTTAAACACAAGATGTCGCCACAGAGCCACCAACGATGACAATAGACGGTGTTTCGGCTTCGTTCGTGTTCACATATAGGACGTCATAGCCACAAAAGTAAAGGTTTTCTGGATATGGATTTAACTGTAGGCGAAAGGAACCAGGCAAAAAAAATTCACGAGCATAGAAGACACAGGAAGTCAGCTATGCTGTGTTGTGTGTTAGTCACGTGATGTTACAGATGTGTCGGATGAGCCTTCATTGCTGGAAACATCACAAACTGTTTTCATAACAGACAAACCAAAAACTTGAACAACTACACAATCAACATATCTCGAAATACTCAAATCAATCAAAGCACTGAAATTGTAAAGATACTGGAAACTGTTTCTGTCTTACCTCGCGTTCAGCCACACGTCTGGCGTCCGGCAGCACCAGCGTGTTGGCGTGGCTGCCCGGGGCGCCGGCGGAAGCAACACTCATCCTGGGTCCG
>NC_084511.1:29383025-29443399 GCF_024500385.1 Phyllopteryx taeniolatus | reverse complement strand
CGGACCCAGAATGAGTGTTGCTTCCGCCGGCGCCCCGGGCAGCCACGCCAACACGCTGGTGCTGCCGGACGCCAGACGTGTGGCTGAAGGCGAGGTAAGACAGAAACAGTTTCCAGTATCTTTACAATTTCAGTGCTTTGATTGATTTGAGTATTTCGAGATATGTTGATTGTGTAGTTGTTCAAGTTTTTGGTTTGTCTGTTATGAAAACAGTTTGTGATGTTTCCAGCAATGAAGGCTCATCCGCCACATCTGTAACATCACGTGACTAACACACAACACAGCATAGCTGACTTCCTGTGTCTTCTATGCTCGTGAATTTTTTTTGCCTGGTTCCTTTCGCCTACAGTTAAATCCATACCCAGAAAACCTTTACTTTTGTGGCTATGACGTCCTATATGTGAACACGAACGAAGCCGAAACACCGTCTATTGTCATCGTTGGTGGCTCTGTGGCGACATCTTGTGTTTAAAAAAAAGACATAGAAGTGCTTGCACCTGGTTGGGCGAATGCGGAAGTGGTCTGCACATATACCGGATTCTGAAATCATAACACACGGTTGCCTTGTTCATAAGACGTGTTCATTGCTAGTAGGAGAGCGGAGATTATAGTGCCGCTCACCTTTGCTCGTTCAAATGTTTGAAAGCTCAAGCTTTTACATCTTTATTTCAAAGCCAAGTTTTCAATTTCAATGATTTGTTTTGGATTTTTTTTTGTGTGCCATATTTTTCCCAGTTACGAGCTGGTTTTCGAGTCATCTCACCCGTTCGTCTGTTCTCGGCGTTTTTAAGAGGACTTCATCAAGTGTTCAAATTGGTTTTCTTGTCGGCCGATCGAGCGCCTTCCCAATTGCCCCGAGTGGCCTTGTTGGGAATAAATACATTTGTATTCTATTTACAACGACATATGGAATCGTCGTCATCATATTTAGCTAACATATCTTGCTGAGAATGCAAATACATTCATTTTGTCTTAAAGGTTGTTGTTGTTTTGTTTTTTTGGCACACGTTTCCAATTGTTTTGGCTGTAAATAAACCCTTCCCCTTTCTCAAGAATGATATCACAGAGTGCCCAAAACTACTTTTTTTTTTTTTTTTTTTGGACATTTTGGGCCTTCCCTCCATTGTTTCCATCCACATCTTGAAAACTGCTCTTGCTAATGGCTTTTCTGGCCTCCGAGAAGAGCTCGCCAAAGCTCCAGACTGTCCTGATTGCGCAGTTGATCAAGGTGCATCATGGGGAATGTAGTCTATTCTCTCAGTACGAGAAAGCGGCGTATTGTTGTCTATTACCAATGTTGTTTTTCATTCAGCACGTGTTGAATACAATTCGTGACTGACTGGGACGGGTATGTGAAATTTGACATAATTGTCGTCACAGAACAATTTCTCTCTCTCTCTCTTTTTTTTTTTTTTTACATTTGAAGTCATAGATTTGTATTTAAATGGCGAAATTGCTTCGGGCTCCCACGCAGCCCGCAGTCGGTATTTTGCACCTGTGGGTGTCAGTGTTGCATTAGAAACCGAGGCCATAATGTTCCTCCCATGTGCATCTTTTGTTTGAGCCTGACAAAATCTCGGGCGGCATTTGGACTGGCGCTCGTCAGCGATACGTTGTGCTGCTGCAGCAGCAGCATCCCATAATTCGACACGCACACGACTTGGATTTCAACACCGAAATCGGATTTGTGTGTCTGCATGTTGCCGTCGAGAGATGCCGGCCTGCGTTCTTTTTCGTTTCGCTCTGCTTCTGCTGCTGCTGGGGAAACGGGCTTTGGCAGAGATTCGCTACTCCACCCCCGAGGAGGTTAAAGATGGAACCGTTGTTGGGAATCTTGCAAAGGATTTGGGTCTTGACGTGGGCTCTCTGGTCGATCGCCGCTTCCGAGTGGTTTCCGAATCGAAGGAGGCCTTTTTCGAGGTAAACCGGCAGAACGGGGTGCTGTACGTGAACAAGGGGATCGACAGAGATGATTCGTGTCAGGGCGGCGGCGCCTGCCTCTTTGAGCTCAAAGTCATTGTGGAGAACCCTTTGGAAATACATTATGTCATGATAGAAATCACAGACGTCAACGATCACGCGCCTGTTTTTATAGAAAAAGAGCAAAAGTTTGAAATAGCCGAGCACACGTTGCCCGGTAAACGATTCAAGCTGCATGCGGCACACGATCCCGACGCGGGGATGAACTCCATCCGCGCCTACACGCTGACGTCAAACGAGCATTTTGAAGTCGATGTTCGCCAGAGCGATGAGGAGAAAATTCCTTTTTTGGTGCTGAAGAAATCTCTGGACCGGGAACAAAAGGCAAAACACTCGCTGCGGGTCACAGCGCTGGATGGAGGAAAACCCCCACGATCGGGGACGCTGAACGTGTCCGTTGTTGTGCTCGACATCAATGACAACAGACCAACGTTCAGTCAAGACATTTACCAAATTACAATCGCGGAAAATATCCCGATAGGTACTTCAATATTTCAAATGAATGGTACAGACCCGGATGAAGGGGTGAACGGAGAAATCGAATATAGTCTCGCAAAGGCTTTGAAGAAAAGTGTATACGCTGTTTTTGAAATGGAGAGATTGACTGGGATTGTAAGAATAAAAGGACACGTAGACTATGAAGAAGATGATATATTTAAACTCGACATCGAGGCCTCCGACAGAGGAACACCTGCGATGACAGGTGAGTGCAGAGTCATTATCAAGATAAGAGACATGAATGATCATGTTCCAGAAATAGAAGTGACTTCCCTGTCAAATACGGTGGCAGAAGACTCCAAACCTGGCACAGTTATTTCCCTCATCAGCGTGAAGGATAGAGACTCGGGTGTGAATGGCAAAATGATCTCCACCATAACCAACGACGTCCCTTTTGAATTGAAGCCATCCTACAAAGAAAACATATTTTCGGTGGTGACGAAAGAATATTTGGACAGGGAGGAGGTCTCTCAGTATGAAATTGAAATCAAGGCCAGCGACTGTGGTGAACCTCCTTTATCGAATGTAAAATCGCTCAATATTCAGATCTCAGATGTGAATGATAACAGTCCGCACTTTGAAAAGAACCCCCTTGAGTTTTATTTAACAGAGAACAATGCGGCCGGGAGTTCCATTTTCTCCATCAGTGCATCGGACAAAGATATAAACGACAACGCTGCTATTTCCTATCGTATCGTGGGAGAGAGACGTCTGAATGACATCGCATCTTTCCTCAACATTAATCCGGAGACCGGAGAAGTGACGGCGCTGAAGAGTTTTGACTTTGAGGCGCTGAAAAGCTTCCAGTTCCAGGTGTCGGCCACCGACGGCGGAAGTCCTCCGCTGAGCGGCAACGTGACGGTCAAGGTGTTCATTCTGGATCGGAACGACAACGCTCCGGTCATCCTGTATCCGCTCAGCTCCAACGGTTCCGCCCGAGGCGCCGAGGAGATTCCCCGCAATGCCAAAGCGGGAGACTCGGTGACTAAAGTCCGAGCCTACGACGCCGATACGGGATATAACGGCTGGTTGCTGTTTTCGCTGCGGCCGCTCGGCGAGCGCGCTCTCTTTTCTCTGGACCGCTATACGGGCCAGATCAGAACACTTCGCCCGTTCACCGAGACGGACGAGGCCGAGCATCGACTGCTCGTACTGGTCAAAGACAACGGCGACGTTTCGCTCTCGGCGACGGCTACCGTGACCGTCAAACTGGCCGAGCCCAAAGAGGCTTTGGCGGCTTCCGACCACGCGGGAAGCGCGGCCGAAGCGGACCGGCGCGAGGACCGGGTGACTTTTTATCTGGCGCTGACTTTGGGCTCGGTCTCGCTGCTTTTGGTCATCGCCGTGGTGGTGCTGATCGCCATGCGCTGCTCCAAACCCGCAGAGTACACGTCCAAATATCTCCAAGACGCTCATTACGACGGCACGCTGTGTCACAGCATCCAGTACAGATCGGGAGACAAACGCTACATGTTAGTCGGACCCAGGATGAGTGTTGCTTCCGCCGGCGCCCCGGGCAGCCACGCCGGCACGCTGGTTCTGCCCGACGCCAGACGTGCGGCCGCAGGGGAGGTAAGAATCATTAATCTACTATGTCTTTTTTTTTTTTAATGAATCAGAAAAAATAGAGGCCACGTTCAAAATCAAATGTTGCTTGATTTGAACCATTTCTCCACATATTGTCACACTTGTCAATGATGTGAAATTCTGGTCCTGGTTATCACGTTGAAGTTTTGGCGGCCTTACAGATAGAATTCCCTCGGGCCGGGTGTTGCAGTTAAGCTCTGAGATGCTTTGGTGCTGAAGTCCTGCCAGTGGTCACTGATTCTATTTGTACGAAACGAGAGCAATAGTGACTCGGACTTTGGCTCACGTGTTTTACATATGACAGAAGCTATACTTGACATCTATGTTGACCTTAACTCTTTTGCTCTCAACTGAACAGACACGTCATTAGGTACATCTACAATCTAACGTGAACCCAACAGATATAAAGCAGCTGTCGAAAATAGCGTTGAGATTTGGCTTGACCTTCTCGCGATTTTGAACGCTTCAAGCCGTGTTCAAAGGTCACATCAGTCTCGTTCCACCCCGGTCCCGGGCGACCGCGTTGACTTGAACTTATAAAACATCTATGTTCTCCGACACATTTGGAAAATACATTACAAGTCCCACCTCATAGTTTTTTTGGTTTATTTTTTAAAACATGATTTAATGGAGATCATTCGTAAACAGAGAACACAAATGTGGGCGGACTGCTTCAGTATGACATACAAAAATATCTGCCTGCGGTAACCATACTTGGTCGAATTGTTTTGGACTTGAAACTCGGTTTTCCGTCGTCGGGCAGTTCGTTGTGTGAAGTCCTCGGAGGAAATGTTGCTGTCTATGGTGCTGAACGTGTATGAAATGTATGAACTCAGAAGTCCAGGATAATCGTTTGGTCGACTGTTGTTCAAGTTGCTGTGAAACGAAAATGCTTGCAATAGCTCCTCGTTCTCATTTTTGAGATATTGGAAGTTTTGCCACAGATGTGAGCAAGAGTCACGAAGTCGACACACGATTTGCGTTCGCGGGCCACGTAAAATGTTGCGGCGGGCCAGATCTGGCCTCCGGGCCTCGGGCTTGACACCTGTGCTGTAGCTGGTTCCGAACAATCTGCTGTCGTTCTCATCCGCAACGAAAAAGTAGATTTGCCATCGTTATCCACTCGTGTTCAACGGACTTTACCTGTCCAATCGAAGGGCTTTTGCGATCAGGCGTGGAAGAGAACAATCGGCTTTTACGCAGACGCTCACACAAGTGATCAATTCATAATGTTTGCAGTGGCGGACGTGCACTGAGATATATTCTTTTAACGTCGGGTCACTTCATTGCACGGCAGAGGCTCAAAATACTAGAAAGGCCTTTCAGTATGTTGCAGTGTACTTCCTGGTGATTACGTTGAACACGATTGTCCACTAGGTGTCAGTGTTATAACGCGGATGACGCGTGAAGGTTTTCCTTCTTCAGAGCGTCAGTGCGTCAGGACGACAAAGAACACAACAGCTCGCGTTCGGACGGGTCGATTTTTTTCTGTCCGAGCGTGTTGCTTGATTTCCAACCACGGGAAAAGAGTAGAAAATATTCAGTGCGATCCGGCGATGGCGTTTTAAATTGTTACTCGAACGGAGATCAAGCAGGAAGACGGATAAATATGTACTGGACGCGCCCTGTGCTTTTTTCCCTCCTGCTTTGTTCCTGCGAGCTGATTGCAGCCCAGCTGAAATATTCCACCCCGGAAGAGGTTAAGGTCGGTTCTGTTGTTGGGAACGTTGCGAAGGATCTGGGCCTGGACGCGGGCACTTTGACGAGCAGGAGGTTTCGCATCGTGTCCGGCGCACAGGACGCGCTGTTTGAGGTAAACCCGAACAACGGGCTCCTGCTCGTGCGCAAACACCTCGATCGCGAGCACTTGTGCGACAGGAACGCCGTGTGTGTGATGGATCTGAAAATTGTGGTGGAGAACCCGCTGGAGATCCACTACGTGTCCGTGGAAGTGACAGACGCCAACGACCACGCGCCGGGTTTTGCGGAGAAGGGCAAGATTCTCGAGATAGCGGAGAGTACTTTATCAGGTGCACGGTTTCAATTGCCAGGCGCAAGGGACCCGGATATTGGAATCAATTCCATCCAGCGTTATAAACTGAGTCACAATGAACATTTTCAACTGGAAATTCGGGAGAGAGATGATGACAAAATTCCATTTTTAGTGTTGCAAAAGCAGCTCGACAGGGAAGAGAAAATTAACCACAGTCTGATTTTGTCTGCCATCGATGGAGGAACACCTTCAAAATCCGCAAAAATGAATGTGACCATACGGGTTTTAGATAATAATGATAATCGACCCATTTTCTCCAAGGAGGGATATTCAGTTGAATTGCAAGAAAATGCCGCATACGGCACCTCTGTCATAAAAGTGCAAGCCACTGACCCGGATGAGGGAGCGAACGGGGAGGTGGAGTACGAATTTGGGGGCGACACCAACGCGGACGTGTTGCGTCTTTTTAGTCTGGACAAAAAACTGGGAGAAATTCGAGTTGAAGGGCAAATTGATTTCGAAACGACTCCTGTTTTCAAGTTGGATGTGCAGGCCTCGGACAAAGGTCGGCCTCCCATGACGACAGACTGCAGAGTCATCGTCAAGGTCGGAGACGTCAACGACAATAAACCCGAGATCGAGGTGACGTCCATCGCCGGCGCGGTCCCGGAAGATGCCAAGCACGGAACTGTGATTGCTCTCGTCAGCGTCACCGATGTGGATTCGGGCCCCAACGGGAAAGTCATCTGCAGTCTCGCGCCAAACCTACCGCTTGAATTAAAGCCGTCTTTCAAGGAAAATATGTATTCCTTAGTGACGAAAGACACGTTAGACAGAGAAACCACATCAAGTTATGACATTTCGATAACAGCGACTGACTGCGGTGAACCTCCTCTTTCCACATTGAAAACTCTGAACGTCCAAGTCACGGATGTCAACGATAACGTCCCAGAATTCCCACAAAATCCCTTCGAGTTCTATTTGACAGAAAACAACAAACCTGGCGCGTCAGTCTTTTCAGTGAACGCCTTTGACAAAGACACCGACGACAACGCCGCAGTGTCCTATAGTATTGTCCGGCAGGGCGGTCATACTGACATCGCATCTTTCCTCAACATTAATCCGGAGACTGGAGAAGTGACGGCGCTGAAGAGTTTTGACTTTGAGGCGCTGAAAAGCTTCCAGTTCCAGGTGTCGGCCACCGACGGCGGAAGTCCTCCGCTGAGCGGCAACGTGACGGTCAAGGTGTTCATTCTGGATCGGAACGACAACGCTCCGGTCATCCTGTATCCGCTCAGCTCCAACGGTTCCGCCCGAGGCGCCGAGGAGATTCCCCGCAATGCCAAAGCGGGAGACTCGGTGACTAAAGTCCGAGCCTACGACGCCGATACGGGATATAACGGCTGGTTGCTGTTTTCGCTGCGGCCGCTCGGCGAGCGCGCTCTCTTTTCTCTGGACCGCTATACGGGCCAGATCAGAACACTTCGCCCGTTCACCGAGACGGACGAGGCCGAGCATCGACTGCTCGTACTGGTCAAAGACAACGGCGACGTTTCGCTCTCGGCGACGGCTACCGTGACCGTCAAACTGGCCGAGCCCAAAGAGGCTTTGGCGGCTTCCGACCACGCGGGAAGCGCGGCCGAAGAGGACCGGCGCGAGGACCGGGTGACTTTTTATCTGGCGCTGACTTTGGGCTCGGTCTCGCTGCTTTTGGTCATCGCCGTGGTGGTGCTGATCGCCATGCGCTGCTCCAAATCCGCAGAGTACACGTCCAAATATCTCCAAGACGCTCATTACGACGGCACGCTGTGTCACAGCATCCAGTACAGATCGGGAGACAAACGCTACATGTTAGTCGGACCCAGAATGAGTGTTGCTTCCGCCGGCGCCCCGGGCAGCCACGCCGGCACGCTGGTGCTGCCCGACGCCGCACGTGCGGCCGCAGGGGAGGTAAGAATCATTAATCTACTATGTCTTTTTTTTTTTTTAATGAATCAGAAAAAATAGAGGCCACGTTCAAAATCAAATGTTGCTTGATTTGAACCATTTCTCCACATATTGTCACACTTGTCAATGATGTGAAATTCTGGTCCTGGTTATCACGTTGAACTTTTGGTGGCCTTACAGATAGAATTCCCTCGGGCCGGGTGTTGCAGTTAAGCTCTGAGATGCTTTGGTGCTGAAGTCCTGCCAGTGGTCACTGATTCTATTTGTACGAAACGAGAGCAATAGTGACTCGGACTTTGGCTCATTTCTTGACTTTGTCGTTGGTTCACGTGTTCCCTGTTGTTTTACATATCAGAATCAGAATCATCTTTATTTGCCAAGTATGTCCAAAAAACACACAAGGAATTTGTCTCGGGTAGTTGGAGCCGCTCGAGTACGACAACAGACACTCCATTGACAGACAACACTTTGGAGACAGAAAGACATTGACAAAAAACAAAACAAAAAAAAACAGTCACTGAGCAATAAAGGGTTGCTAGTCGTCTGGTAATGCAGGTACATTCTTTTTTTTTTTTTTGACAATTGTGCAAAAAGATGCAGAGTCCTCTCGCACTTAGAGCAGTTTGAAGTACTAACATTGCAATAGCGCGATCATCTGGGACAATGTCGATTGTGCAAATGGTGCAGATGCTACTCAGGCGCATGAGTGGCCAGTATTGGTCAACAACAGATGTGCAAATAGTGCGGCGTGGCGAGACGACTACAGCGAGTGCACGAGTAATACATAATCGGCCCCACAGAAATGTGACAACGAACTCAAGTCAAAAAAAAAAAAATGGCAGCATGTTGCAATGGAATTGTAGGTTAGCTGTTTAAAAAGTTGACGGCAAGAGAGAAGAGGCTGTTGGAATGTCTGCGAGTTCTAGTTTGCATTGATCGGTAGCGCCGACCTGAGGGAAGGGAGCTAGAAGAGCCGGTGACCCGGATGCGGAGGGTCCGAGGGGATTTTGCACGCTCTTGTCTTAGTTCTGGCAGCGTGCAAGTCCTCAAGGGCGGGTAGGGTAGGTAGGGGGGGGTACCCACAATCCTTTCGGCAGTTTTGATTGTCCGTCGCAGTCGGGCTTTCTCCTTTTTTTTTGTCGCAGCACCAAACCAGACTGTGACGGCAGAACACGGGACCGATTCGATGGCCGCTGTGTAGAACGGCCTCACGTACGTTTGACAAAACCCACCTACACGGCCAAGTCTATCTTGTAAAACATTAAATGTGCCTCGCAAGACTATTACACATTTTCACTGTCTAAGGCCCTTTTTTTTTTTTTTACTATCAAATCAATGGCATAAATACTGCAGGTCAAACTGGCTTAAAAAAAGAAAAATAGTATATTTTTGGAAGCACCACAGCGAACGCTATAATGCACATGCTTCCGAAGTATCGTTTTTGTGCCCCTGCCATATAAATCTCATCGCATGCATCGAATTTGACGCGTTAACGATACCGCAGCATTTTTTGATGTGTCTAAAGTGAGCACTGTCAAGAAATATATCGCTGTTGCGCGGGAAACTTTTGATCAGAAATGCTTGGGTATCAGCGGTTGTTGTTGCTTTGAAAGTTCGATTGCACTTCAATGTAGTGGTCAATGCCGTATGCTGCATTTGCTTTGCAAGACCTTACCTCGCACTCCAACCAGTTTCTGTTTTGCTGATCTGTGGCCTTATATTGCATTTCAAGCAGAGCAACTCTCTTGGGTCTACTAAACTCATTTTTGTCTTTTCTTTCTTTTATCAACCTAGTGAGTTGTGCACTGCACACGCTAGCATCATTTTAGCGCCCATGCAGAAGGAAAATCATAGCGTGAGCGTGTTTTTTGTGCGCGCGCGCGGAATATGACGTGTCATGCTGCGTTATTCGGGCACGCGTGCTGTGCGTTTCACGGCTATTGTTGCGCTTTGGCAAGCGCGTGTTTGGTGTTTTTAACGCTTTCTGCGAGTGGTTTTGAATCGTGGAAGCATTTGCGTTCATGAGAAACTTTCGCCTCACGTCACTAAAGGAATAGAATTGCAGTTTTGATGTCGTACTGCTTCAAGATAATGGGTTGTTTGCAAGGGATCGTTCGGATTCAGCCGCCCCGTGTGACAAGTTGACTCTTATTTTTGGTTTTTTTTTGTCAATAGAGTGATGACGCAGTCAAACTCAGCTCTCGCTTGCCACCTCTCGGGGTCACTGTGACGTCACGGGACCACGAGCAGCGTTGCCACTCCTCTCACTTGTCTTTTGTCTGAACGGAGCAGAGCAAGCAGAGCGCATCCAATCCTGCGGCGCGTGCGGGCATCGCGCGAGTCCCAACGCGTGCGAAGCGTCCACTTGCAGCATTTGACCTGCTTCGGGATGACGATGGGGCGCGGTACAAACACGCGAGAAGAGGGACGCCGCTGGTTCGGATTGTATTTGTGGCTCGTCGTTTTGTTTGCGGAGCAGGCTGGGGCTCAGATAAGGTACTCTGTTCCCGAGGAGGTTGAAGACGGAACGGTGGTGGGAAACATCGCCAAGGATCTCGGGCTCGACGTCGGCGGCTTGGGCGATCGGCGGATCCGCGTCGTGTCGGGATCCGAGGAGGCTGCTATTTTGGAGGTGAACCGCAACAATGGGGCTCTCTACGTGTCCCGCCACATAGACAGAGAGGAGCTGTGCCAGGGCGGCGCCGCGTGTCTCGTGGAGCTGAAAATTCTCGTGGAAAACCCGCTGGAAATCCACTACGCGCTGGTCCAAATCGTCGACGCGAACGACCACGCTCCGAGCTTCCCCGAAGCCGAGCAGACGTTCCAAATCGCCGAGCACACTTTGCCAGGGAGGAGATTTCAACTGCACGCGGCCCGGGATCCGGACGCGGGCGTCAACTCCATCCGCGCGTACACCTTGACGCCAAATGATCATTTCGACATCAATATCCGCCAGAGCGACGCCGGGAAGGTTCCGTTTCTGGTGCTGAAGAAATCTCTGGACCGGGAACAGAAGGACAAACATTCGCTGCTGGTCACAGCCGCGGACGGAGGTAAACCTCCGCGTTGCGGCGCCCTCAATGTCTCCATTGTTGTCCTCGACAGTAATGACAACAGACCGGTTTTTAGCCAGGATATTTATGAAATGACGATCGCAGAAAATATTGAAATCGGCACATCGATCTTTCAAATGAACGCAACCGATGCAGATGAAGGCACGAACGGAGAAATTCAATACATCTTTTCCGAAACATTAAGTCGAGACGTGTACGACATTTTTGAATTGGACGAATTCACTGGAGAGATTCGCGTGAGAGGAAAAATTGATTTCGAGGAAAATAACCTGTACGAGTTGAATATTGACGCATCCGACAAAGCGACGCCTCCTCTGACAGGTGAGTGTCGAATTATAATCAAAATAAAAGATGTCAACGATAATGCTCCACAAATAGAAGTGACGTCACTGTCAAATCAAGTGTCTGAAGATTCCAAACCTGGCACAGTGATTTCCCTCGTTAGTGTAACAGATAAAGACTCGGGTGTGAATGCGAAAATTATTTCACGAATAACAAAGAACGTACCGTTTGAATTGAAACCGTCTTACAAGGAGAACACCTACTCGGTCGTCACCAAAACATTTTTGGACAGAGAGGACGTGTCACATTATGAATTATTAATCACAGCTACTGATTGTGGGGAAACTCCCTTATCTGCATTCAAAAGTCTCAACGTCCAAGTGGCTGACGTAAATGACAACAGTCCACATTTTGAACGCAACCCGCTGGAGTTTTACCTTCTAGAAAACAACATGGCGGGAAAATCTGTATTTTCCGTGAGCGCAATGGACAAAGACATGGAGGAAAACGCGGCCATTTCATATCAAATATCGAGAGGGGGGGAAGCAAATGACATCGCATCTTTCCTCAACATTAATCCGGAGACCGGAGAAGTGACGGCGCTGAAGAGTTTTGACTTTGAGACGCTGAAAAGCTTCCAGTTCCAGGTGTCGGCCACCGACGGCGGAAGTCCTCCGCTGAGCGGCAACGTGACAGTGAAGGTGTTCATTCTGGATCAGAACGACAACGCTCCGGTCATCCTGTATCCACTCAGCTCCAACGGTTCCGCCCGAGGCGCCGAGGAGATTCCCCGCAATGCCAAAGCGGGAGACTCGGTGACTAAAGTCCGAGCCTACGACGCCGATACGGGATATAACGGCTGGTTGCTGTTTTCGCTGCGGCCGCTCGGCGAGCGCGCTCTCTTTTCTTTGGACCGCTATACGGGCCAGATCAGAACTCTTCGCCCGTTCACCGAGACGGACGAGGCCGAGCATCGACTGCTCGTACTGGTCAAAGACAACGGCGACGTTTCGCTCTCGGCGACGGCTACCGTGACCGTCAAACTGGCCGAGCCCAAAGAGGCTTTGGCGGCTTCCGACCACGCGGGAAGCGCGGCCGAAGCGGACCGGCGCGAGGACCGGGTGACTTTTTATCTGGCGCTGACTTTGGGCTCGGTCTCGCTGCTTTTGGTCATCGCCGTGGTGGTGCTGATCGCCATGCGCTGCTCCAAACCCGCAGAGTACACGTCCAAATATCTCCAAGACGCTCATTACGACGGCACGCTGTGTCACAGCATCCAGTACAGATCGGGAGACAAACGCTACATGTTAGTCGGACCCAGGATGAGTGTTGCTTCCGCCGGCGCCCCGGGCAGCCACGCCGGCACGCTGGTGCTGCCCGACGCCAGACGTGCGGCCGCAGGGGAGGTAAGAATCTGACAAACACTCCTGTTCACACAGTGTCCATTTTTGCACAGCATATTTGATATGAGCTAAATTCATTTTTTTATTGCCCGAATTGACGTGTGGCTGGATGAAGATTAAATCAGCATCGTTTATCGTCAGATGTCATCGTTTCTCTAAATCGGTATGTTATCTCATTGTGGGCCTTGGCCGCTACACGGATTATTATCAATATTATCATTGGTGTTATTGTTTTACAATTGTCAACACCAGTCTGGAGGCAATTGTGTTAATTGTCCTCTGGATGCCAAAAAGTGTTTGAAAGATTGCATTTGTGGTCGCATGGGTCAAATGGAGGTTTGACGTTGCTGCTCTCCATGGTGCTGAAATGCGAACTTCACTCTTTTTGCTCAAGGAACTGAGGGAACGAGTATTTTTCCTGAACTTCGTGACATTACACTCCACGAGTAGAAATCATTTGAAGTCATTTTCTTATTTGAATCGCAAAAAAAAAAAAAATTGCTTCTCATCATTTTCGGCATATTTTCTTCTGGGCTTTCATTCGCTTCCTTGGATCAAGTCACGCAGTGCTGTGCATCGATTTGATGGTGGAGAATTCCAATAGTAGTCGTGTCCTCTAGATGTCGCTGTGACACCAAAAAGGCCGTGAGCAAGCTGTCCCTCCTTTCGGCTTTTGTCTGCAATCTGCAGAGGGCGCATTCATTTGTTCCGGCATTCTAAGCAGCGCGGTGTGATTTCTCATCGCATGACGCGGCGGTGGCGTTCGACAGACTCATTCGGGTTTCTACTTTTTGTTTTTTTTTAAAGCTGTCGTCTTTTTTTTGTATTTTTAAACAACAATGGAAGAAAAACGAGGACGTAAGACGAGGAGCTTTGTGCGCTTTCTTCTGCGTTGGTCTCTGTTGTTGTTTTTCGGGGAGCGGGCTCGGGCCGAGCTCCGCTACTCTATTCCCGAGGAGATGGCGACTGGAAGTGTTGTGGGCAACGTGGCGAAAGATCTCGGCCTGGACGGAAGCTCGCCGAGCGGCAGGCGTTTCAGGGTGGTGTCCGGATCCGCGGACGCGTATTTCCAGGTGAACGCGGACGATGGCGCCTTGCAGGTCCGACGCAAAATTGACCGAGAGGAGCTTTGTCACGGGAGCGGCGCCTGCTTAATGGAGCTGAAGATCCTGGTTGAGAATCCTCTCGAGGTGCATTATGTGGTGGTGGAAATCACCGATGTCAACGACCACCGTCCCATATTTTCGGAAAAGAAGCAGATTTTTGAAATTGCTGAACATTCGTCTCCAGGAACACGATTCGAATTGCACGCAGCCGGTGATCCAGATGCTGGAAGTAACGCCGTGCGCGCGTACACACTAACGCCGAATGAACATTTTGAATTAGATATTGTTCAAAGTGACGACGATAAAATACCGTTTTTGGTCCTGAAAAGGTCGTTAGATAGAGAGCAGAAGAGCAAGCATCTGCTATATGTGACAGCAGTTGACGGGGGGAAACCTCGAAGATCAGACACACTTAATGTTTCTATTATTGTGCTTGACAATAATGATAACCGTCCCATGTTTAGGCAGGATACTTACAACGTTGAAATATATGAAAATGTGCCAACTGGTGCACTTGTAGCAACAGTGAATGCAACAGATCCGGACGAAGGCAATAATGGCGAAATTGAATTTAGCTTCAGCAAAACACTAACACCAAGGCTTTACGAAATATTTGAACTCGATACAAAAAGCGGCGTAATTAAATTGAAGCGTCCTGTCGATTTTGAGGAAACGCAAATCTATAAACTGTTAGTGGAGGCCTCTGACAAAGGAATACCACCACTGACAAGCAGGTGCAGAGTGGTTGTAAATATAAAAGATGTCAATGATAATCCCCCAGTCATAGAGGTGACATCACTGACGAATCAAGTGCCAGAGGATTCCAAGCCTGGAACAGTTATCGCTCTCGTTAGCGTAGTGGATAAGGACTCCGGAATGAATGCAAAGATTGTTTCAAAGATCACCGACGATGTTCCTTTTGAATTGAAACCTTCCTACAAGGAGAACACTTATTCAGTTGTCACGAAAGGTTTTTTGGACCGCGAGGAACTTGCTCATTATGAAATAGCAATTAAAGCTACAGATTGTGGAGATCCTCCTTTATCTGCTTTTAGGACATTCGACATCGAGTTATCCGATGTGAACGACAACAGTCCACACTTTGAGCAAAGTCCATTACATTTTTACCTGTTCGAAAACAACATCGCCGGAGCTTCAGTGTTCTCCTTGAGGGCAACCGATAACGATGTGAATGAAAATGCAGTTATTCAATACAAAATAGTTCGAGCCGACAAGGACGGCGCAGTAACGTCGTTCCTCAACATTCATCCGGAGACCGGAGAAGTGACGGCGCTGAAGAGTTTTGACTTTGAGGCGCTGAAAAGCTTCCGGTTCCAGGTGTCGGCCACCGACGGCGGAAGTCCTCCGCTGAGCGGCAACGTGACGGTCAAGGTGTTCATTCTGGATCGGAACGACAACGCTCCGGTCATCCTGTATCCGCTCAGCTCCAACGGTTCCGCCCGAGGCGCCGAGGAGATTCCCCGCAATGCCAAAGCGGGAGACTCGGTGACTAAAGTCCGAGCCTACGACGCCGATACGGGATATAACGGCTGGTTGCTGTTTTCGCTGCGGCCGCTCGGCGAGCGCGCTCTCTTTTCTCTGGACCGCTATACGGGCCAGATCAGAACACTTCGCCCGTTCACCGAGACGGACGAGGCCGAGCATCGACTGCTCGTGCTGGTCAAAGACAACGGCGACGTTTCGCTCTCGGCGACGGCTACCGTGACCGTCAAACTGGCGGAGCCCAAAGAGGCTTTGGCGGCTTCCGACCACGCGGGAAGCGCGGCCGAAGAGGATGGGCGCGAGGACCGGGTGACTTTTTATCTGGCGCTGACTTTGGGCTCGGTCTCGCTCCTTTTGGTCATCAGCGTGGTGGTGCTGATCGCCATGCGCTGCTCCAAATCCGCAGAGTACACGTCCAAATATCTCCAAGACGCTCATTACGACGGCACGCTGTGTCACAGCATCCAGTACAGATCGGGAGACAAACGCTACATGTTAGTCGGACCCAGGATGAGTGTTGCTTCCGCCGGCGCCCCGGGCAGCCACGCCGGCACGCTGGTGCTGCCCGACGCCAGACGTGCGGCCGCAGGGGAGGTAAGACAGACCTTTTCCAATTGTAGTATTTTTAATGGCTGTGTTTCATTGCATCGTGGATTTTTATGAAGAAAATTCAAGTAAATATATAGTTCAAAATCAATTCAATATATGGTTATTTACGCCCTCATACCCTCACCTACGGTGGCGAGCTGTGGGTCGCGACCGAAAGAACGAGATCCCGGATACGAGCGGCGGAAATGAGTTTCCTCCGCGGGGTGTCCGGGCTCTCCCTAAGAGAACGGCTGAGAAACCCGGTCATCCGGGAGGGGCTCAGAGTAGACCCGCTGCTCCTCCGCATCGAGAGCAGGCAGGCGAGGTGGCTCGGGCATTCGATTAGGATGGCCCCCGGAGGTGTTCCGGGCACGTCCCCGGGGATGAACCAGGACACGTTGGCTGCATCATCAAATCCTTTGTTTTTCTCGCTCCAAATAATATCCATTTTTATATTCAAGAACTAGCAACCAATAGCATTTTCAATGAGTATTTCACGTTGTTAAATCAGAAGTTTTTACAAGGTTACTTTCGAGTTCCAAGGCCAGAATGGGCATTCTCTGCTACTGCTGTCCAAGGTCCTGAAAAGTAACTTTTTTAAAAAAAAAAAGAAAAAAAAAAGCAAAACCTGAAGCTCGAGAACAGAGACAACAGCGTTTGTCATCGTTTTCCACTCCAAATTATGTCACATGCGTGCGTGCAATTCCAACGTCAAATTTGCGTCTTGTTGTCGTCGTCTCGTGAGGACTTGTTGAAGTCTCTTGGAGCTTCATACAAGCCCGATTTCAACAGTATTCGTGTGTCTGCGCGTGTGCGAGTCGTCATGAAATCGACGTCGATTGTGGATTGTTATCGCGCAGTGGGCGTGATTTGTGTACTTCTGTTGGAAAGAATGCACTTGATTCATTCACAAAAACGCTGACTGGAATGTTTGACTCTCTTCAGCTGTGAGGTCATCACGTTGGGACAGTGTGTTCTGCTGTCTCAACAGCAGGGGTCAGTATAGCCCAATTTTCCCTTCTCGGCAACGTCACGGTCTTATTTCAGACCCGACCACCTCGGCTGTTATTTCGCCAATGTTTCCTGCACGGCGTCGTGCCGTGCTTCGCGAATTGCTCATTTTATTCTCATCGCTTTCCATATAACTCGGTTTTTCTTTTCTCTTTGTTTTTTTTTTTGGGGTGGGATTTTTCGGCACCAGTACCGTACACGCTGGTCTTTTTTTTTTTTTTTTTTTCCTTCCGGGAGCTCGCAAATCGGAAAGGGATAATTCTGTGTTGTCTCCACGGCATGGAACAAAGGCGATGCGGATGTCGGAGGGAGCGACGCTGGTGGTTGGCGTTCGTGCTTATTTTGTGCAATGGAGCACGTGCCCAGCTCAGATATTCCATATCAGAGGAGGTTGAAAAGGGAACTGCGGTCGGGAACATAGCAAAGGATTTGGGGCTGGATAAGGGCGCGCTTCAAGGGCGAGGGTACCGCATCGTGGCCGGCTCAGCTGAGCCCATCGTGGAGGTGAACCGGGACGACGGCATCCTGTACGTGGCGAGGAGGATCGACCGAGAGGAGGCGTGCGAACGCAGCAGCCCCTGCGTGGTCAACCTGAAAAGCGTGCTCGAACATCCGCTGGAGGTGCACTACGTTGCGGTGGAAATATTAGACATCAACGACCACTCGCCTGTTTTTCTCGAAAAAGAAAAAAGGTTTGAAATCTCTGAGTCGGCCACGCCAGGAGCTCGGTTCCAGCTCCAAGGGGCTCGAGATCCCGACGTGGGCCAGTTCTCCATCCAACAATATAAACTCGGGCAAAGCGAATATTTCCGCGTGGAGGTGAAGGACAGAGGCGAGGATCGCAAAGTGCCATTTTTAGTCTTGCTCAAGCGGTTGGACAGAGAGACGAAAGGAAGGCACCGCCTCCGCCTCACCGCCGTCGACGGGGGGAAGCCCCCCAAGTCGGGCTCCATCGACATCGTCGTGGACGTCCTGGACGTCAACGATAACTCTCCTGTCTTTGACAAGGAGCTTTATTCCGTCTCCCTGGAAGAAAACGTGCCAGCGGGCACCGTCGTCGTTCAGGTGAACGCGACGGATTCGGACCAGGGCGCGAACGGTGAGGTCGTGTATTCATTAGGGAAGGAGGTGGATTCCAAAGTGCTACGTCTTTTTAGTATCGACCCAAAGACGGGTGCGGTCCGAGTGACGGGCCACCTTGATTTTGAGGAAAGTCAAAGCTATGTCATTGATATTCAGGCGTCTGATAAGGGGCCAGTCCCACTCACAACTGATAAGAGTGTTTTGATAACAATCGTTGACGTGAATGATAATGCCCCCGAGATTGAGGTGACGTCATTTTCGAACGCCATCAAGGAGGACGCAAAGATAGGAACCACCGTGGCTCTGATTAGCGTCAGCGACTTGGACTCTGGAATGAATGGTAAAGTGCTCTGCTCCATCAAACACGATGTTCCGTTGACATTGTCGCCATCTTTGCAAGAAAACATGTACGCCGTCGTCACAAAGTCCCGATTGGATAGGGAACACGTTTCTCAATATGAGGTCACCATCACGGCAAAGGACACCAACGAGCCGGTGTTTTCAACTGAAAAGACCATAACTGTCGTCGTGTCAGATGTCAATGACAACAATCCGGAATTTTCTTCGAGCCCTTACACGTTTTATATCGCCGAGAACAACGTCCCTGGAGCCTCTGTGTTTTCTGTCAAAGCTTCTGATCAGGATGAAGGTGACAATGCTCTCATTTCTTATCAGATCATCCGAGAGGCAAGCGCAGACACTAAACTCTTGTCGTTTATAAATATCAACCCAGAAACCGGGGAAGTGACGGCGCTGAAGAGTTTTGACTTTGAGGCGCTGAAAAGCTTCCAGTTCCAGGTGTCGGCCACCGACGGCGGAAGTCCTCCGCTGAGCGGCAACGCGACGGTGAAGGTGTTCATTCTGGATCGGAACGACAACGCTCCGGTCATCCTGTATCCGCTCAGCTCCAACGGTTCCGCCCGAGGCGCCGAGGAGATTCCCCGCAATGCCAAAGCGGGAGACTCGGTGACTAAAGTCCGAGCCTACGACGCCGATACGGGATATAACGGCTGGCTGCTGTTTTCGCTGCGGCCGCTCGGCGAGCGCGCTCTCTTTTCTTTGGACCGCTATACGGGCCAGATCAGAACACTTCGCCCGTTCACCGAGACGGACGAGGCCGAGCATCGACTGCTCGTACTGGTCAAAGACAACGGCGACGTTTCGCTCTCGGCGACGGCTACCGTGACCGTCAAACTGGCCGAGCCCAAAGAGGCTTTGGCGGCTTCCGACCACGCGGGAAGCGCGGCCGAAGCGGACCGGCGCGAGGACCGGGTGACTTTTTATCTGGCGCTGACTTTGGGCTCGGTCTCGCTGCTTTTGGTCATCGCCGTGGTGGTGCTGATCGCCATGCGCTGCTCCAAACCCGCAGAGTACACGTCCAAATATCTCCAAGACGCTCATTACGACGGCACGCTGTGTCACAGCATCCAGTACAGATCGGGAGACAAACGCTACATGTTAGTCGGACCCAGGATGAGTGTTGCTTCCGCCGGCGCCCCGGGCAGCCACGCCGGCACGCTGGTGCTGCCCGACGCCAGACGTGCGGCCGCAGGGGAGGTAAGACAGACCTTTTCCAATTGTAGTATTTTTAATGGCTGTGTTTCATTGCAACGTGGATTTTTATGGACATCAATTAAATATCGAAAAATTGATGCTCATTACAGAATGATGTTGCTGGAATGAGCTTGGTTAGACCAGTGGAACGAATGCAATTTGTTTCTTCAAGTTTATTGTTGTGTTGTGTTGAAGTCATTTGTTCGGGCCTCGGCAAACTTTTACCGCATCATCAAATCCTTTGTTTTTCATGCTTCCATATTTGGATGCAAGAACCAGCAACAAGTAGCATTTTTAATGAGTAACTCATGCTGCCGAATCCGAAGTGTTACCAAGGTTACGTTCAAGTTCCTAAATGACAATGGGCATTCTCGACTGCTGCTCTCCAAGGTTCTGAAAAGCACAACCTCAATTCCAACGAAGTTGGGACGTTGTGTTAAACATAAAAACAGAATACAACGATTTGCAAATCATGTTCAACCTATATTTCATTGAATTCACTACAAAGACAAGATATTTCATGTTTAAACTGATACATTTGATTGTTTTTAGCTAATAAACATGAACTTGGAATGTTATGGCTGCAACACGTTCCAAAAACGCTGGGACACGGTCATGTTCACCGCTGTGTTGCATCACCTTTTCTTTGAACAACATTCAATAAACGTTTGGGAACTGAGGACGCTCATTGTTGAAGCTTTGTAGCTGGAATTCTTGCTCGATGTACAGCTTCAGCTGTTCAACAGTCCGGGGTCTCCGTTGTCGTATTTGACACTTCATAATGCGCCACACATTTTCAATGGGAGACAGGTCTGGACTGCAGGCTGGCCAGTCTAGTACCCGCGTTCTTTTACGACGAAGCCACGCTGTTGTAACACGTGCAGAATGTGGTTTGGCATTGTCTCGCTGAAATAAGCAGGGGCGTCCCTGAAAAACACGTTGCTTGGATGGCAGCATATGTTTCTCCAAAACCTGTTTGTACCTTTGAGCATTAATGGTGCCTTCACAGATGTGTAAGTGACCCATGCCATTGGCACGAACACAGCCCCATACCATCACAGATGCTGGCTTTTGAACTTTGCGTCCATAACAGTCCGGATGGTCCTTTTCCTCTTTGGCCCGGAGGACACGACGTCCACAATTTCCAAAAACAATTTGAAATGTGGACTCGTCGGACCGCAGAACACTTTTCTACTTTGCGTCGGTTCATCTTAGATGAGCTCGGGTCCAGAGAAGCCGGCGGCGTTTCTGGGCGTTGTTGATCAATGGCTTTTGCTTTGCATAGTAGAGTTTCAAGTTGCACTTACGGATGTAGCGCCAACCTGTATTTACTGACATTGGTTTTCTGAAGTGTTCCTGAGCCCGTGCGGCGATATCCTTTACACACTGATGTCGCTTTTTGATGCCGTGCCGCCTGAGGGATCGAAGGTCACGGGCATTCAATGTTGGGTTTTCGGCCTTGCCGCTTACATGCGGTCATTTCTCCAGATTCTCTGACCTTTTGATGATATTCTGGACCGGAGATGACGAAATCCCTAAATTCCTTGCAATTGTACATTGAGGAACATTGTCCTTAAACTGTTGGACTATTTTCTCACGCACTTGTTCACAAAGAGGTGAACCTCGCCCCATCTTTGCTTGTGAATGACTGAGCAATTGAGGGAAGCAATCACGGCACCCACCTGTTCCCAATGAGCCTGTTCACCTGAGGGATGTTCCCAACAGGTGTTTGATGAGCATTCCCCAACTTTCTCAGTCTTTTTCGCCGCATGCCTGCCCCAGCTTTTTTGGAACGTGCCGCAGCCATCAAATTCTAAATTCCTGATTATTTTGCTCAAAACAATCCAGTTGATCACTTTGAACATGAAATATCTTCCACAAGTTGGATTCACTGGCGTCGCAATCCTATTTCAACCATATTTATGCTTGCTGAAGTTGTTGAATGTCTTTCTTGTGGTGCTGAAACATACGAAATACAGGCCCTTCCTTTCCTTGCATGTTTTTGCTCTTCTCGGAAACATCGCGGGAAGAGTGTTGGGATCAAAAGTCGTTCAGGATTAATCGTTAATAGCCTACTGAATGACGACGCTGTGACGTAGCGGCCTCAGATTTGAATATGGCGGGCGCTTTTCCTCATTGCGGATCTCGGGCAAGGAATGTCGGCGGTCTGCCAGCGTCATCTTTTCTGGATCCCCTGAGGGAGCGAGGAAAGAGGTCACACTTAAACTTAGCAACAAGTGTCACGTGAGAGGGATTGATATTTTGTCTGCTCCTAAAATGAAGGGACGTCGGGTGGTGACGTATTCACAGTGGGAACAACTCGGAACGTTTTCGCCATCCTCTCCTGTTGTGCAATACGCATTTGGGTCGCTAGGTGTCAGTGTCGGGGCGTGCGCGCATCGGTGTTCACGTGACTTCATTTTTCTACCCCGGCGCCACTTGGCAACATTCGCGCAGGCGTGATCTCCGTGTCTGCGTCTCCGTCGTCATTTGTCATTTGTCAAGCAGATGGCTTAGCGGAGGAACATTTTCTGCACACTCCACATTTGTATTTGGTTTTTTTTTGGACCAACCAGCGCGGCTGCTTTCCTCCGACGGGACGAGTGCCGTTGTTTTTTTTGTCTTTTCTTGTCACCATGGAACAAAGAGGCGCGCGTGGAAGGGCGCGACGCTGTTCGCTGGGATTTGCGGCCGCGCTGCTTTTGTGCGGCGTGACTTCGGCGCAGTTAAGATACTCCATCTCCGAGGAAGTCGACGAAGGAACTGTGGTCGGAAATGCTGCAAAAGACCTCGGATTGGATCGAAATACGCTGAAGGAGCGCAGGTATCGGATTGTGTCGAGTCGCGCGGAGCCTCTTTTCCACGTGAGTCAGGCCGACGGCGTCCTCTACGTCAGCAGGAAGATCGACAGGGAAAAGGAGTGTCCGCAAAGCACGACGTGTCTGATCAACCTCAAAACGGTGCTGGAAAGCCCACTGGAGGTCCACTATGTTGGCGTGGAAATATTAGACGTGAACGATCATTCCCCCGGATTTCCAGAGGAAGAAACAAAGTTAGATATTTCCGAGTCGGTGGTGCCCGGGGCACGATTTCAGCTTCGGGCTTCTCATGACGGCGACAGCGGTCACTTTTCTGTTCAGCAATATAAACTCAGCGACAATAATTATTTCCGCTTGGAAGTGAAAGATAAAGGAAAAGATGGGAAAATCCCCATACTGGTTGTCAAAAAATCGTTAGACAGGGAAGCAACGGGACACATTTCACTCGTGTTAACTGCACTGGATGGAGGAAAGCCTCCAAAGACGGGCGGAATGAATATTTCAATAAACGTGCTCGACGTTAATGACAATGCGCCTATTTTCTCTGAAGAGATGTATTCTGCGATGCTCAGTGAAAATGCGGCCATAGGGACGACTGTCATTCAAGTGAGCGCAACGGATCTCGATGAAGGCCTGAACGGAGAAGTCGTTTATTCCTTCAGCAAGAATAGTCCAAATATAATGCAGTTATTTGACATGCTTGAGAATACAGGCGAGATTGTTGTCAAAGGCCCGATAGACTATGAGGAGAATGACATGTTTGAAATTGAAATCCAAGCGTCAGATAAAGGTTCTGTGCCTCTCACAACGGAGAAAAGCGTCCTCATCAAGATCGTCGATGTGAACGACAACGCGCCTGAGATGGAAGTCACGTCGTTTTCCAGCTCCATTCCGGAAGATTCCAGACTAGGAACCACAGTCGCTCTCATCAGTGTGAACGACTTGGATTCTGGCCTGAACGGGAAAGTGATTTGCTCCCTAAGCGAGGATGTTCCTTTCGCCTTGTCGCCGTCGTTACAAGACAAAATGTATTCTTTGGTGACCAAATCCCGTCTGGACCGCGAGAAAAGCTCCACGTACGATATATCGGTCGTCGCAAGAGACGCCGGTCGACCCGCACGCTCATCCGAGAAGACGATCGGTCTTTGCATTTCAGACGTGAACGATAACAGTCCCGAGTTTCCCGTCGGTCCTTATGCTTTCTATATTGCCGAGGGCAACGACGCCGGGGCCCCCGTCTTCTCCGTCCAAGCCTTCGATCGCGACGCCAACGAGAATGCCGCCGTTACGTATCGAATTCTTCGAGAGGGGAGAGAAGAAAATACACCGTCTTCATTTCTAAGTATAAATAGCGAAACCGGGGAAGTGACGGCGCTGAAGAGTTTTGACTTTGAGGCGCTGAAAAGCTTCCAGTTCCAGGTGTCGGCCACCGACGGCGGAAGTCCTCCGCTGAGCGGCAACGTGACGGTCAAGGTGTTCATTCTGGATCGGAACGACAACGCTCCGGTCATCCTGTATCCGCTCAGCTCCAACGGTTCCGCCCGAGGCGCCGAGGAGATTCCCCGCAATGCCAAAGCGGGAGACTCGGTGACTAAAGTCCGAGCCTACGACGCCGATACGGGATATAACGGCTGGCTGCTGTTTTCGCTGCGGCCGCTCGGCGAGCGCGCTCTCTTTTCTCTGGACCGCTATACGGGCCAGATCAGAACACTTCGCCCGTTCACCGAGACGGACGAGGCCGAGCATCGACTGCTCGTACTGGTCAAAGACAACGGCGACGTTTCGCTCTCGGCGACGGCTACCGTGACCGTCAAACTGGCCGAGCCCAAAGAGGCTTTGGCGGCTTCCGACCACGCGGGAAGCGCGGCCGAAGCGGACGGGCGCGAGGACCGGGTGACTTTTTATCTGGCGCTGACTTTGGGCTCGGTCTCGCTGCTTTTGGTCATCGCCGTGGTGGTGCTGATCGCCATGCGCTGCTCCAAATCCGCAGAGTACACGTCCAAATATCTCCAAGACGCTCATTACGACGGCACGCTGTGTCACAGCATCCAGTACAGATCGGGAGACAAACGCTACATGTTAGTCGGACCCAGGATGAGTGTTGCTTCCGCCGGCGCCCCGGGCAGCCACGCCGGCACGCTGGTGCTGCCCGACGCCAGACGTGCGGCCGCAGGGGAGGTAAGACAATACAACAGTTCTTTGTGTTATATGCGTGTGTGCTTCGGATATTCTGCTTTCACTGGTGTGACAGATGTTTGTAAATGGTACAATCGTAAAAGAACAAGAAGAGGGTGCAGTGTTTGACCACATAGTTGCGACTGTCGCTGTCTGTGGTGCTGAAACCTTCTCACGTCGGATTTCCCACGGGCGAAATTTGGCCTGAGCAGTAATAGAAGAAAAAATGAGAACATTGTTGACGACTATGTTGATAGCGTATTGGCCTCACGTCCCTTGTGAGTGTAAATCTGGCTGAGCTTTTCTTACTCATGATGGATCTGGAGGACATTAAATTGGTAGACCGGCCCGACATTTTGTTTCCCCTATCACGGAACTTGTGGCGCCTCACCAGGCTTTTTGTTGTCAAAAGTGCAGTCAAAAGCGGACAATGAGGACAGTGTGACTTTTGATATCATGGTCACTTCGGGCTCGGTCTCGCTCCATTTTTTTTGTCATCAGCGTCATGGTGCTGATCGCCATATGCGCTGCTCTCAATCCACTTCCCGATATCTGCAAGACACGACTGGAACGATGATTGCGCGCCGCGTCGCGGCGTCCAGTCACGATGGAGACAAAGTGCTTCGAGCGACACCCGGAATGAGTTGATAGGTTCGACTCCGGTGATTCTCAAAGGTGTGGTACAAGTGGCACTGTTGAAGCAGGTTCTCATTAGCGGTATGCGAAACAATCACGAAATGAAATTTTACAACATTTATTACATGCAATACAATCAAACATACTCGAATCAAACTTTTTTTTCATGTACGGTACATTTGAATTTTCACACACAGTGCATCTTTTAAGTACAGTTCAGTTGTATTTAACTTAAGTACAGTACAATACATTTGGATTTTGAAACAAAGTGTTTTTTCTTTTTTCACTTTGTAATTGAATCATTATTTAGGGACCGGTTTTGTTTTCTTACAGTTAAGCGCATGCGTTCGGCGAAAGGTCTTTGCGACAAAAGCCCTCGCTTATTTTTGCGGAACACGCCGGCCTACTACTGTTTTTTAATGTTGGTCATAACAGTGGTAACTTGGGGATGGATGTATTTTGTGAGGTGGTACTTTGTGTGAAAACTCTGAGAAGCAAAGCTGTCCACACATGTATAGTCCCGGTTTTCGGGAAGTCCCCACTTTCGAAATTCAATAGCTCAAACTATTTTTAAAGTGAAATTCTTTTTTTTTTTTTGTATTATTATTATTAGAAAAGCACGAATGGTCGGAGTTTCACCTTCATTGTAATGTTTCAGGTCAGGTTGTGTGTGCCGTTAACCCACTTGTGTGCGTCTTCTCGTGTCGGAATGTCTTCCACGGGGTGAGAACGTCTTCAAGTTCGACAGTTCGGCGAGAGAGCACGCCCGGCTGCGGGCTGGCCATTGACTCCGACCTCACTCGACCGTCGTCCGCTTCGACATCAGCTCGGATGTTCCTTCGTGACCACTTGTATTGCGATATCATTGCGACGTTTCCCCTTTTCTAACCGGTTAAATGTAGGTCACGTTTTATCACGTGTGTGCAATCTGCACGCTTTGCTTCTGGACTCGTTCTGTGCGGAATTATTGTGTGTTGCCCATAGCAACGCACAGGGAGATCCGCCTATTGGCGCCGACGAGCGAACGCTCAACAGTCGTAGCGACAGCAGAGGAATACGGCGAGGGAGGGAGGGGGGGGGGGGGGGGGGGAGGAGCAGCAGCGGCAGCAGGAGGAGGAAGAGGAGGAGGGGGAGGAGGGGGGGGAGTGGGGAGGGGGTTGGGTGGTGTTTGCCTCCATGGGCGACTCACAAGCTTTCAGGGAAATGGCTTCAATTGCAAAGAACGTGATCGTGTTCAATCAAATCCCCCACCTCCGCTTCGGCGACAGACGGTGCGGATAAATCGACAATAGCAAAGGCAGGGATGCTGGAGCTCCTAATTAGCTATTTCGCGGCATCGGGATCATCGTTTCGAGCGAAGAAGTAGGTCAGCCTTAAAATTCCGACGTGCCAGGGACAACAGGCCTTCAATATTCTCCTAGCAGCAGAAGCACGACGAGCGCGTTTGCATCGGGAGGGAGGGAGGGAGGGAGGGAGGGGAGAAAAATCACTTGGGTGTTATGATCTTATTAGAGGCAGTCGGCGGTTTTCTGCAGTCCTTTGGACCAATTTGTCGGTACGCGGTGTGATGTGGCTGCCTAATTTAAGGCGGCGCAGCCGTCGTGCTCGGCTGTGCCCGATGAAAAGCGTGGGTGTGATTCGAAATGAGTGCGTGGGGCGTGTGCACGATGATGTCACATTGGTCTTCGCTGCCGGACTTGCGTGTTCGTGGGTCAAGTGTTGTATCTCACGCCAATAAGTCACAACTGCACGCTCAGTTCCGCAGCCACGCCCACCAAATCGGTTTGGCGGTGCACCGCATTTTTAGATTTTGGGTCACAACAGACAAAAGGACTTTTGATTTGATACGATCTCATTTTAGGTGGACTCGGCGCGGACCGCCGCCCAGTTTGCAGGTGTGGCGTGCCATGCGAAGGCCCCCCCTCGCGTACTCACGGGGGTCAGCGACCTTTTTGAAAGTGAGGGGCAAGGGAGGTTTCGGCGCCCCGAAAAATGACATTTGAGTTTCGTGAACATGCTTCTCTTACGTTTTCGATGTAATGTGCTATTTTAATTTTAATTTCCGAATGTTGCTAACACATTCCTCCTAAAGAGCCCTTGCTTATACGTTCGGTTATCGATGAGTTCAATCATACATGTTCGGTTGAGAAGCCATGAAACAAAAACAGGGAGAGTGACATACATCCCTCTCTTGCGAAACGATTTTGATTTATTATTCTTTTTATTTTTTTTAATGGCGGTACTGCTTCAGGGTTTCTTTGTTTTGCTGGACGCGTTTGGTGACTGCAGGATGAAAGAAAATACTGGATAACAACAAGGTGCTGCTGTTCACTTTAAGAGTTGCTTCAGATAGATAGATCGCTTTTTTTTTTTTTTTTTTTTTTCCCCTGTGTCCGAATGTGGCCGTCACTGTGATGCGGAAGGTCACATGAGCGCGCCTTGAGCCTTGCATTGTGTCTGTGGACGAGTGCCAACATTTCGACCTGGCCACTCGCGTTGCGCGCATGCGCACATCGACGACATTTTCGGCGGGCACCATACTGCACGCACACGCATGAACCCATTTTTTTGTATGACTACTATGAGTAGAAGTAACCCTCATGTAAAACATTACTAGCTTAGCTAGCAGAGTTCTTCTTCTGTGTTCTTTTTTTTTTTTTTTTTTAATGACCATGACCAGACCAGAGCAGATGGTGTGCACTGCTGCTCTTGTTTGGCGTCGGCGTTCACGCAGCCACAACATCTGGTCGCCGCAGGATTGAACCGAGCCGCGGGTCGGCGTGAGGCTTTTCTGCGCGTCGGCCGTCAAGTGGTTGAAAGAAAGCGCAACTGGTTTGTACCGTCTTTACGATCCAGAGCAGAATCGCGTCCGATTTAGTCTAACGGAGACGCAAGGTGAGGGAAATCTGCGGTCAGCTGTTGGGGCAGCTCACTTCGCTCACGTGTGCCCCCTGCTGGCTGACTGTACGAATGCAAGCAGATGCAGAAGATTGCTCGACGCTGACTCGAATTGATTTTGTTGTAAGGTGTCCTTCCTTTTCGGATCTTGCCGAGTCCAGTTGTTAAGGGGGGGGGGGGGGGGGGGGAGAAAGAAAAGAGGAGGGAAAAAAAGATAAGAATTGTCCACTGAAGCGAGCAGCCGCAAATGTGGTCTCTTAATCCATCATGCCCCCCTGATGCTATTTCTGGTCTTGTCTGTACAGCGTGTCCTCGTTTTGGAGGACGTGAACTCGGAAATGTTGCTTCATAAGGACTCGGAGTGTTTTCTCTCTTTCTCAGACTTAGTGGCAGCGACATTTGTTTCAAATGTATAGGAATAAGGAATAATATGCAACTCGTATTATAGCAATTTTATATATATATATATATATATATATATATATATATAAACATACATCATTTAAATATTGAATTCGAATACATTTGTTTTTCTTCATTAGCTTGTATCAAATGTTATTGGAAGAGAGGAAGCCGGTGCTGGCTGATCCGCAAGCTGCCGAAAAGACTGAAAGGCTCATCACACAAAAAAAAAGTCACATGACACCACTGTGTGGTCATTTTCCGCTGGAAAAGTGGAGCAAAGCTCACAAAACCATTCCAGCCTCACGCTCGTCTATTATTCAGACGCACTCCCGCTATGCTTTTTTTTTTTTTTTTTTTTTTTCAAGCCTGAGCGCATGCAGCAAGGTCTGCTCCTCCATTGCTCTTCACATGCGAGCATCACTGGTGGGCGCAACAATCCGTTCAGCGTGACTAATGAGCAAGTAAAAATAGCCGTTGCGCAACGCTTCTACAGGTCACTCGGGTCATCACGGAGAATCATCAGTGTCAACAAATATGTCGCATCGATATGTTTGTTTAAGCGTCGTTTCATTTCCCGCAGACAAGCGACGTCAATGCGAGCGATGGTCATGTCTGAGCCACGTGATACGCTCGCTCTTCTCCAGCGCGAGGAAGGCTTTCAAAACGGCATGCGAAAAGTAGGTACGCGCCCCCTTGTGGCGGAAAATCAGAACGCAATGTCCTCCGTGTGGCGACGGTCAATTATTTAGCTGGTCACTGCACCCGTATGCGGTGGTGCATTCACTGGTTTCTCGATTGAGTTCATGTGGCAGTATTGATCCACGGGTAGCCGTCCCATTTTTTTTTTTTTTTTTTTTTTTTTTTTTTTCCATATCTGGCTGGTCCACGCCCTCTCCCTCTGCTCAAGCATTTTGATCGACAAATCTAGGTTATCCGTGATGGACTATGGAGCCAGATTTACTCCTAATCCCACAAACATGGTTTAGATCTGGCTGCGTTTCTCTGTGTGGGTGTGCTGAGCGTATCAAAGATGGAGGAAATCGAGAAAATATGTGTGTGTGTGTGTGTGTGTGTGTGTGTGTGGAAAAGAGAAAATCTACGAGTAAGATGCCAGGAAGATGATGCAACATGATATGCGGTTGACGTCTTTGCCCGTTTCCTCACAAAGAAAGGTCCAGAGGAGGGGCAGGGAGGAGGGAGCGGCACCGAGGGGCTCGCATCTGCGTTGCCATGGTGACAAGAGAGGAGCTCGCGAATCAATTTTGGCCGCTCCCCGTGGAAACACATCAACTGGACGCCGCCTTTGTCGCTAGGTGCAATGGTGGACCAATCAGGAGAGCCCAGGGCGGCCACATGGCTTCGACCATCTGATTATCATTATTATTATCATTATTATGATTTTGGTACTGCTGTTATATTGCGTGTCTGGTTTTCTGGACAGGAAAAACAAAAAAAAATCAGACAAATCAATGATCAGAAGCGGGTTTGCTGACATGCTACTTGGAAGAAAGGCCCCAAATGGAAACATGCTTATATGACCTTTATCTTGCTATATGCACAGTATCTCTCGCGTAATCAATCACGTATTTGGATGTTTGTCAGCGCTTACATGCCACCATCAACGACAGCCCGCCTGCCGCTTTGCCCGCCTGTCGCTTGACAGTCGAGTAACTCGCGACGTGATTCGGAGGCATTGTGCTTTGCGAACGAGTGAACAATGTTTGCGCGTGTGTGTGCGTGTGTGTTTCAGTGGCGCGGGTGTGCCACGCTCCATATTGCAAAGCCCCGGCTCTTGTTTTGGCCGGACGCCCCCCCCCCCCCCCCCCCCCCCCCCCCCCCCCTGTTGTCCCACTTTTCCCAACCAACCAGTGGCGGAAGCGCAGATTTGTTTGCACTTCTTCGTGGGGTTTTTATGACATTCTGCATTTTAGCACGCGCATAGCTTTTTGATGTGAAGAATCAACTCTGTGCTGCTGTGCGTCTGCCTCGACATATAATATGAATATAAATATTGTATCATTTCCTCCCCCTCACGCATTGATTGTCAATGCAAATCTTTCCCTCTCTCAAGTCACGTTCGTACTTTCCTTTTCGCAAGTGCGTCCCTCCGATGGGTTCAGAGTGAACATATTCGACTTGCCTTTTTCATCCATTTCTTGCCTCATTAACCTCCAGCTTGTGCGTTGAGGGCGCGGTCCGAGCAGCCCGTGCTTGAACGCGACACCGCTCGAGGCCGCATCACAGCCACTCTTAAGTTTGCATGAACGACAGGGAGAAAGGCATCGGCACGCGATATACTGCGAGCGTGTGGTCAAATGAGGCGAGTGTGCGGCTTGCGGGGTGGAAGTGGGGGTGGGGGCGGGGTGGTCTCCGGAGAGGGCCCTGTTGGCTGATTGGAAAGGTCACGCGGGCCCCTCGTCAGCGCGGAGGCGGAAAGTCAACGTGGCCGCCGCGGCTCGAGTGTCGCCGAGCGCGCATATGCAGCAGCGGTGCGGCGTGAGCGACCCACACGCAACTGTTGCCGGCCCAGTTCCCACCCGGGTGGGCTTTTTGTTTGCTTTATTTCGGGTGCACGCTTTGAGCCTGATGTGGTCGGATTCATTCCGTGAGAGTGGACTCCGTCAATGGCGATTGAGTGGGTCAAAACCTCCAGTCTATTCACTATGATTTCTTTCGACTGGCGTGTCCGTGCGCATGCGCCGGGGGGGGGGGGGGGATGGCGTTACTATGGAGACAGGAAGGCGAGAGAAAAGAGGGATGGGGGTGCACGCCGTTCAGATGGAACCCCCAACCCCCTCTCGCGCAGCTGGAACACGCACACACACACACACGCGCGACAAGATGATGCGATCAGATGCGGCGCACCTCTTAAATAATAAAACAAGCACGCCAAAAATGACAACCCACTCCCCGCCGCCCTCGCCCTCGCACCTTTGCTCCCCCGCCAAGATACGTATGTTCGCCTTCATCTAAATACAAATAAACCACAAACAAGGATGCAGACGGTTAATCTATCTCGCGGATCGACACAATCTGACGCTCGAGGGAGGAAAAGTGCGTTCGTCTTGTTCAACTATTTGTGATCAATGATTCAGCAATTCCGAAGGCAGGGTTCTTTCGTGGGTTGCGCACGTACTGCGGACGTTGACACGGTCGATTTTGACTTTCTGCGTGAGAGCCGTTAACATCTTAGAGGACAAAGAGTGCTGAATATATTCGACGAGACATGTTTGAAGTGTTTCTCTGGAAACGTTGAGTCGGAAGTCCCGAGTTTGCCGGCAAGCGGGATTCGCGATCGCAAGCGCCGACGTCGTCCCGTTTATGGTTTCTTGGAAAGCGGCAGAGATTTGTGCTCAAATCGCCAGCAAATAAGGTCGCGAGGTCAGCGGGCCGCAGGGCGGAAGTGTGATGAGCTCGATGCTTTTAACAGATAAATTCGGGTTTGACTTTGCTGAGTAGCACTCGTGTGCGGGATGTAGCTTATCCAGGATTCTGGACTGGTTTTGATAATCCCGACTGTAATTATCCGACTATATGAATCATCATCACGTGATGGTAAAGGTGACTTTTTCTGAGTATAAATACACACAAACGCTGCTTTTAATCAAATTCACTTGACTCGGACATGCTTACACTCTCGGCATTTGGCAAATCTGCGTCATTGTGAGGTACGATGAATACAGTAATGCATATTGTTGCTGGTGGGAGGGAGGGGCGGTGGTGGGGGGGGGGCGGGGGGGGGGGCGGGTGGTGATTGTGGATCAGTGTGTGATGATTTATGAATATTTTCTCCAAATAAAATCCTGTTTTGGACCTGAGCGGGAGTTTATGCCGCCGTGGATTAATCCTGGGATTAGCGCGCAAATGGACGTTCATACAAATGGATGATAAATTGTGAAGGAATGCAAAAAGATGGGAAGGGCAGCCTGCCTCGCATCTCATGTGTTCGTGCAGTTCAAATGATTCCTCGTCCTCGAGGTGAAGAGAGAAAATCAGAGAGCAGAAGATGGAGGAGAAAACATATTTCCATTCTGTGATATTTGAGATGATGTTGAATGCAGTGCTTTCCGTTTTGGGGGTAAAAAAAAAAAAAAGAAAGAAAAGAAAAGAAAAAAGCAACCCTAAAATGCCTCAAGGTTTCTCATTCGCAATGAAACTGCTTCATTCCTTTTTCCTCGGTGTTTTTATGGCTCGTTGAGAGCATGATGAAAAATGCAGTCGCCGCTGCACTTACCCACTTTGACCGCCAAGCGTCGCTCTTTCTCCATCAGAGGAGGACGAGCCGCTCTTCTCTCGCCATGCATTGAGGCCCCTCCCGGTTTCAGATGCTGGAAGAGGAGAGAGATCCTTTCAGTCTTTGTTATAAAGAGACGGAGGACGGGAGGAACAAACGCGGTGCACGCGGCAAAATACGGAATCGTTTGGAATTCACGCTTTGCAAATATTGGACAGAAATATGCCTTGCAGATGGAGATTTGGGGGGATTTATTTGGGGCTTCTTCTACTGGAGTGTTACTGGGAAACGGCATCCGGACAGCTCTCTTATTCCATCCCGGAGGAGTCAAACCCCGGCACCGTCGTTGGAAACATCGCCAAGGATTTCGATATCAACGTGCAGGACCTGCACTCCCGATTGTTCCAAATTGCTGCCACCGCAAAGAAGAAATTCCTTGAGGTCAATCTACAGACCGGAGCGCTTTATGTAAATGAGAGAATCGACAGAGAGGAGCTCTGCGCGGAGGAGGTGAAATGCTCCATCGGCGTGGAGGCTGTAATAAACAATCCGCTCAAACTCTACCGCATCGACGTCGACATTTTAGACGTTAACGACCACGCGCCTCTGTTCGCCGCCAAAACGCAGCATTTATACATCGCAGAGAGCGCATTGCCGGGCGTTCGATTCGCATTGTCTGAAGCCAGCGATGCGGATGCGGGTAAAAACAGCATCGGCGCGTATAGATTGAGTCAAAACGAGCATTTCTCATTGGCGGTGCACAAAGCCGGCGACGGCGGCGGCGGCGCCGGCGGCGGCGTCTCGGCTGAGCTGGTGCTGAAGAAAGCTTTGGATCGAGAGACGCTGCCCCGCGTCGCAATGACGCTGACGGCTGTAGACGGTGGCAGCCCGCCCAAGTCTGGCACGTCGCAACTGATAGTCAACGTTTTAGACATCAACGACAACATTCCGACCTTTACCGAGTCTCTATATAAGGCGACAGTGACAGAAAATGCGCCAATTGGCACGAGAATCGTGACGGTGAACGCCACTGATGCCGACGACGGTTTAAACAGCGAGATCGCGTATTCCTTAAGAAGCAAAGATCAAGATCACGTGCTCGACGTATTTGAAATCGAGGGTGAAACGGGTGTGATTAAGGTGAAAGGTCAAATTGACTACGAGGAAAAAAGAGCCTACGAGATAAGGGTGGAGGCCAGCGATAAGGGCAACCCTCCCATGTCCGCTCACTGCAAAGTGCTGCTCGAGGTGCTGGACGTCAACGACAACGTTCCCGAGGTCACGTTGACGTCGTTGAAAAACGCCGTGCCAGAGGACGCCGGCGCGGGCACCGCAGTGGCACTGGTGTCGCTTTCTGATCAAGACGGCGGTGAGAACGGTCGTGTAATTGTACAGATTCAAAACGACGTTCCATTTAAACTGGAAGCAAATTACAAAAACTCTTTTTCTCTGCTCGTTGCTGAGCCGCTAGACAGAGAAAGCGCAGCGCACTACAACATCAGCATCGTGGCCAAAGATAAGGGAAGTCCACCTCTGTCCAGCACAAGCGTATTTTATGTTAATGTGTTGGACGTGAACGACAACAAGCCTCGCTTCTCGGAGCCCCTCGTTAATGTTTACATCAAAGAAAATAGTCCGCCGGGAGCGCTAATACATAAAGTGACTGCGGTCGATGACGACGTCCATCAAAACGGGCGCCTGACTTACTCGTTGCTGCAAAGTAGCACCGACTCGATTCCGATAACGACGATGCTAAACATCGACTCGGAGAGCGGCGACATCGTCACTTTGCAGTCGTTCGACTACGAGGCGCTGAAGACGTTCGAGTTCAAGGTTCAGGCCGCAGACCGCGGCGTTCCCCCGCTGAGCGGCGAGGCGAGCGTCAACGTTTTCATCCTGGACGAGAACGACAACAGTCCCGGCATCCTGCCGCCCTATTCCGAGCACGGCTCGGCGAACGGCGAGAGCGTCCCCTATTCCGCCGAAGCGGGCTACTTTGTGGCCAAGATCAGGGCCGTGGACGCGGACTCGGGATACAACGCGCTGCTCTCCTATCACCTGTCCGAGCCCAAAGGCGGCGGCGGCGGCGGCGACGAGCTCTTCCGGATCGGAAGCGGCACCGGGGAGATTCGGACCAAGAGGAGAATGAGTGACGATGACCTGAAAAGTCACCCCTTGGTGGTGTTGGTGTGCGATCACGGAGAAGCCTCCCTGTCGGCTACTGTGTCTATTGATGTGCTGGTGCTGGAAAGCACAGCCGACATCCGCACTCAGTTCAGACACGTGCCCAGAAAGGAGGAGAGCTTCTCCCGTTTCCACTTGTATCTGCTCATCGCCATTGCGGCCGTGTCGCTCGTCTTTCTGCTCAGCCTGCTGGCTTTCGTGGCCTTCAAGTGCCGCGGACGGACGGACGGCGCCCCGATGATCGCCGCCCACCCCGACGGGAGCTGGTCTTACTCCCAAGCCACTCAGCAGTATGACGTGTGTTTGGGCTCGGACACGCTCAAGAGCGACCTGGTGCTCTTCCCCTCGCCCTTTCCGCCGGGGGAAGCGGAACTCATCAGCATTCACGGCGGGGACACCTTCGGCAGGACTCAGACTTTGCCTCATAGCGAGAAGGTAGGCTGGCAATGTTTTTGTCTTCCGAGGTTCTTTGTATTTCTCGTCACGTGTCGATGTCGTGCGCATTCACGTGTCGCCAACAGTGCAACTCACATGAAGCACGAAGTTCTCGTGGTCTTTTGAAAAGTGACTTTGAAGCCGTTGAATTTCCGCATTGCTTTCTGTCAAGCTGCTCGACTACGAATCGCACCTGTGACCTCATTTATCGCGACGACAGCCCATAATCTTGACGTAACTTGTTCCGGGAAGGGAAAAGTGTGGAACGGTTCAATTATCGTGTGTTGTCAATGTACGCTGTGGAACGATGACACAAATGTGACGCTGAGTACTTAACATTTGAATCTGTTGACATCTGTAAAGGTGACATCCTTCGATGAAAGAGTTTGTACCCGTTTACATACATGGCGGCTTTTACGCATCACTCAGGAAGGTTTTTACGTGAACTACTACTAGCTTGTTGTCCGTGGTCCTGAAAAGGTGCTTTCTTTTCGACACATCATCAGGATTGTGAATTTACATCTTGAGATGGACAGTCCCCTCCAAAAGTATTGGAACATACATGATTCAATGAACTTCAAGTGAATAACATTCACTATTTGGTGGCGTAACCCTTACTTGCAATAACTGCATCAAGCCTGCCACCCATTGACTTCACCAGACTGTCTGTCGCTTTCTTCATTTGAAATGCTTTTCCAGGCCTTTACTGCAGCCTCTTTCGGTTCTTGTTTGCTTCTGGGGGTTTCTCCCTTCAGCCTTCTGTTCAGTAGGTAAAATGCATGCTCTTTTGGGTTAAAGTCTGGTGACTGACTTGACCAGTCAAAGACGTTCCACTTTTTCCCTCTGATAAAGTCCTTTGTTGTGTTGGCAGCGTGTTTTGGGTCATTGTCTTGTTGCATGATGAAGCTTCTCCCGATTAGTTTGGATGCATTTTTCTACAAATTGCCAGACAAAATAGTTTTGTAGGCTTTAGAATTCATTCTGGTGCTCCCATCATGAGTTACATGTAGTGAGCCCGTTCAAGCCATGAATTGACCTCCACCATGCTTCACAGATGACCTTGTGTGTTTTGAATCATAAGCAGATCATTTTTTTCTCCATACTTTGGCCTTTCCATCACTTTGGTAGGGGTTAATCTTGGTCTCATCAGTCCATAAAACTTTGTTCCAAAGCCTTTGTGGCTCATCTCTGTACTTCTTTGCAAAATCTAATCAGGCCTTCCGATTCTTTTTACTGATGAGAGGTTTGCATCTTGCGTTATGGCCTATATGTCTAGAAGTTTACAGAAAAATGCATCCAAACTAATCGGGAGAAGCTTCATCATGCAACAAGACAATGACCCAAAACACACTGCCAACACAACAAAGGACTTCATCAGGAGGAAAAAGTGGAAGGTCTTAGACTGGTCAAGTCAAGCACCAGACTTTAACCCAATAGAGCATGCATTTTACCTCCTGAAGAGAAGCCTGAAGGGAGAAACCCCCAGAAACCAACAAGAACCGAAAGAGGCTGCAGTAAAGGCCTGGAAAAGCATTTCAAATGAAGAAAGCGACAGTCTGCGCAGGCTTGATGCAGTTATTGCAAGTAAGGGTTACGCCACCAAATATGAAATATTATTCACTTGAAGTTCATTGAATCATGTCTGTTCCAATACTTTTGCTCACTCGAAAAGTGGGCGGCTTCAAACAAAAGGTGCTCCGTCCTGAGTTGGTTAACACATCTAAATGTAAATACCATGAAATGAAAGCTGGAATTGTGAACTGTCGCCTCATTTTCATCTTTTGATCTGATAGCCAAATGTCTTCAGTATGCAACAAAAAAAAAATAAACAAAGGAATTGTCCTTGCCGTTCCAATACTTTTGGAGGGGACTGTAATTTCATTCAGGTGTCTTGCGCAAGTTTACTGTCTTGAACAGTAGTCACGCTATAACTCCACATTCACTGGGAGAAAATATTCATGCCATAACTGACTTTTGGTGTTCATTGCGAGGAGGGTACGAACAATCTCAGAAACGTTGAACGATGCAATGCGAAAGATTGAGCCGGTTTTCTGCAGCACTGACGACGTCATCGTGAGGGTTTGAAATGTGGAGTCACTCTTTGATGACGCAAGGACAAAGATTGAATTGCAACTTTCAATCCATTTATGTCATGTGACGATGACAGTACATGGAAGAATATATTGACCTGCGGCGGAGCATGACAAGTAGTCGCACTTTGAGATGCGCTGTCCATGGTTCTCAAACATTTTTAATGGGTGGCTCGAAATTATTATTATTATTTTTTTTTTTTTGTCAGAATTAAATATGAATATATTTATCTACAGGTTTAGAAATATGTCCATTAGAATTGCTGAAAAAGTTCGATCTCTTGTTCTCATTGTTGTAATTGGACCAACTATAGTCTTCTACATGAAGGGAAGATTTTTTGGGGGGAAACTACGGCAACTTTTTGTTGTTGCTGTCTTGTTATTTATTATTATTATTGTTGTTATCGAGTTTCGTGGATTGAATTGACACTGTCCGTCACTGCAAATAGTGTGAGAAGTTGGTTGTAGTTGACCCGAACGTCCACTAGAGGACAGAGTGGACCGTGGCATTGGAGCAGCCTCGTCCGCGGCGCGGGGCTCCTCCCAAATGTGCGTGATGTTTGTCGTCAGTGGAACAAAGAAGCTCAGACGGTGAAAGAGACCGATGCGACGGGGATCGCTCCACGGACTTGGTTTGGCTTTTTCCTTCATCTTCGGTGGGAAATCTTTTGGCAGCATTTCTAGCTCGTGTCTGGAATGACGCGTGCGGCGGGCAGATGGAGCTCTGTGCGGATGTATTTGCTCTTCGTGCTGCTGGAGTGTTACTGGGAAGCCGTGTGCGGCCAGCTCTCTTACTCCGTGGCGGAGGAGGTGAATGCGGGGACCGTCGTGGGAAACATCGCCAAGGATTTGAGCCTCAGCGTGCGGGATTTGGAGTCCCGCATGTTGCAGATCGTTGCGGGAACCCAGAGGAAATATTTCGAGGTCGACCTCAAGACTGGTGTCCTCTTCGTGAATGAGAGAATCGACCGAGAGGAACTGTGCAGAAAACAAGCCAAGTGTTCCCTCGGCGTAGAAGCCATGATTAGTAATCCGTTAAAATTGTACCGTATTGAAATAACAATAATAGATGTAAATGACAACCATCCATCATTCATGAGCAATTCACAGGTGATAAATATCACTGAAAACACAGCAGCAGGAGCCAAATTTCCTCTGCACCGAGCTCATGATGCTGACGTGGGTAAGAATTCCGTCAATTCATACAAGCTCAGCCAGAATGAACATTTCTCTCTTGAGGCGCAGAAAGGCGAAAGTGTGACGCCAGAATTAGTGCTGCAGAAGCTTTTGGACCGAGAAAAACAGGCCGTGATCACACTCACGTTGACGGCAATTGATGGAGGAACGCCGGCAAAATCGGGCACGATGACCATTGTTGTCAACGTGTTAGATATTAATGATAATGCTCCTGTATTCCGTCAAAATCTGTACAAAGCTCAGATATATGAGAATATTAAAATTGACACGTCAATCATAACGTTAAACGCTACTGATTTAGATGCAGGACAAAACGGGCAGGTGTTCTATTCTTTGAGTGAAGTCGGTAGAGGGGAACAGAATGATTTATTTGCAATAGAGAAGACAACTGGCACTGTAACAAACATTAAGAATTTAGATTTTGAAGATGAAAATGTCTTTGAAATAAGAGTACAAGCCAGTGATGGGGCAAGGACTTCATACACCAAATTATTGATCGAGGTTTTCGATGTCAATGACAATGCCCCTGAAATTTCAGTGACATCTTTGATGAGCACAGTGAAAGAAGACGCGACAATCGGCACCGCCATTGCAATTGTGTCTGTGCTGGACAAAGATGGCGGAAAAAAACGGTTTGGTGCACTGTCGAATGAAGAATAATGCGCCTTTTAAACTGGAGTCCAATTATAAGAACTCCTTTTCCTTGGTTGTCGGCGGTCCTCTCGACAGAGAGAGCGTATCTGCGTACAACGTCAGCATCATCGCAAGCGACGAAGGCGCTCCACCTCTGTCCGGCACCAGCGTTATTCGCGTGCACGTCTCAGACGTCAACGACAACAAGCCTCGCTTCTCGGAGCCCCTCGTTAATGTTTACATCAAAGAAAATAGTCCGCCGGGAGCGGTGATACATAAAGTGACTGCGGTCGATGACGACGTCGATCAAAACGGGCGCCTGACTTACTCGTTGCTGCAAAGTAGCACCGACTCGATTCCGATAACGACGATGCTAAGCATCGACTCGGAGAGCGGCGACATCGTCACTTTGCAGTCGTTCGACTACGAGACGCTGAAGACGTTGGAGTTCAAGGTTCAGGCCGCAGACCGCGGCGTTCCGCTGCTGAGCGGCGAGGCGAGCGTCAACGTTTTCATCCTGGACGAGAACGACAACAGTCCCGGCATCCTGCCGCCCTATTCCGAGCACGGCTCGGCGAACGGCGAGAGCGTCCCCTATTCCGCCGAAGCGGGCTACTTTGTGGCCAAGATCAGGGCCGTGGACGCGGACTCGGGATACAACGCGCTGCTCTCCTATCACCTGTCCGAGCCCAAAGGCGGCGGCGGCGGCGGCGGCGAGCTCTTCCGGATCGGAAGCGGCACCGGGGAGATTCGGACCAAGAGGAGAATGAGTGACGATGACCTGAAAAGTCACCCCTTGGTGGTGTTGGTGTGCGATCACGGAGAAGCCTCCCTGTCGGCTACTGTGTCTATTGATGTGCTGGTGCTGGAAAGCACAGCCGACATCCGCACTCAGTTCAGACACGTGCCCAGAAAGGAGGAGAGCTTCTCCCGTTTCCACTTGTATCTGCTCATCGCCATTGCGGCCGTGTCGCTCGTCTTTCTGCTCAGCCTGCTGGCTTTCGTGGCCTTCAAGTGCCGCGGACGGACGGACGGCGCCCCGATGATCGCCGCCCACCCCGACGGGAGCTGGTCTTACTCCCAAGCCACTCAGCAGTATGACGTGTGTTTGGGCTCGGACACGCTCAAGAGCGACCTGGTGCTCTTCCCCTCGCCCTTTCCGCCGGGGGAAGCGGAACTCATCAGCATTCACGGCGGGGACACCTTCGGCAGGACTCAGACTTTGCCTCATAGCGAGAAGGTAGGCTGGCAATGTTTTTGTCTTCCGAGGTTCTTTGTATTTCTCGTCACGTGTCGATGTCGTGCGCATTCACGTGTCGCCAACAGTGCAACTCACATGAAGCACGAAGTTCTCGTGGTCTTTTGAAAAGTGACTTTGAAGCCGTTGAATTTCCGCATTGCTTTCTGTCAAGCTGCTCGACTACGAATCGCACCTGTGACCTCATTTATCGCGACGACAGCCCATAATCTTGACGTAACTTGTTCCGGGAAGGGAAAAGTGTGGAACGGTTCAATTATCGTGTGTTGTCAATGTACGCTGTGGAACGATGACACAAATGTGACGCTGAGTACTTAACATTTGAATCTGTTGACATCTGTAAAGGTGACATCCTTCGATGAAAGAGTTTGTACCCGTTGAAATACATGGCGGCTTTTACGCATCACTCAGGAAGGTTTTTACGTGAACTACTACTAGCTTGTTGTCCGTGGTCCTGAAAAGGTGCTTTCTTTTCGACACATCATCAGGATTGTGTACGTGAATGAATTTACATCATGAGATGTACAGTCCCCTCCAAAAGTATTGGAACAGCAAGGTCAATTGCTTTGTTTTGCTTGTATACTGGGGACATTTGGTTTTTATATCAAAAGATGAATATGAGACAAAGTCTGAAGTCCAGCTTTTATTTCATGGTATGTTCATCTAGATATGTTGAACAACTGAGGACAGAGCACCGTTTGTTTGAGGACACCCACTTTTCAAGTGAGCAAAAGTATTGGAACAGACATGATTCAATGAACTTCAAGTGAATAATATTTCATATTTGGTGGCATAACCCTTACTTGCAATAACGGCATCAAGCCTGCCACCCATTGACTTCACCAGACTGTTTGTCGCATTCTTCATTTGAAATGCTTTTCCAGGCCTTTACTGCAGCCTCTTTCGGTTCTTGTTTGGTTCTGTAGGTTTCTCCCTTCAGGCTCCTCTTCAGGAGGTAAAATGCATGCTCTATTGGGTTAAGGTCCGATTATTGACTTGGCCATTCAAACACCTTCCACTTTTTCCTCCTGATGAAGTCCTTTGTTGTGTTGGCAGTGTGTTTTGGGTCATTGTCTTGTTGCATGATGAAGCTTCACCCAATTAGTTTGGATGCATTTTTCTGTAAACTTCTAGACATTTAGGCCATAACGCAAGATGCAAACCTCTCATCAGTAAAAAGAAATTGAAGGCCAGATTGGATTTTTGCAAAGAACTACAAAGAGGAGCCACAAAGGTTTTGGAACAAAGTTTTATGGACTGATGAGACCAAGATTAACCCCTACCAAAGTGATGGAAAGGCCAAAGTATGGAGAAAAAAATGATCTGCTTATGATTCAAAACACACAAGGTCATCTGTGAAGCATGGTGGAGGTCAATTCATGGCTTGAACGGGCTCACTACATGTAACTCATGATGGGAGCAGCAGAATGAATTCTCAAGTCTACAAAACCATTTTGTCTGGCAATTTACAGAAAAATGCATCCAAACTAATCGGGAGAAGCTTCGTCATGCAACAAGACAATGACCCAACACAACAAAGGACTTTATCAGAGGGAAAAAGTGGAATGTCTTTGACTGGTCAAGTCAGTCACCAGACTTTAACCCAATTGAGCATGCATGTTACCTCCTGAAGTGGAGCCTAAAGGGAGAAACCCCCAGAAACCAACAAGAACGGAAAGAGGCTGCAGTACAGGCCTGGAAAAGCATTTCAAATGAAGAATGCGACAGTCTGCGCAGGCTTGATGCAGTTATTGCAAGTAATGGTTACGCCACCAAATATGAAATATTATTCACTTGCAGTTCATTGAATCATGTCTGTTCCAATACTTTTGCTCACTCGAAAAGTGGGCGGCTTCAAACAAAAGGTGCTCCGTCCTGAGTTGGTTAACACATCTAAATGTAAATACCATGAAATGAAAGCTGGAATTGTGAACTGTCGCCTCATTTTCATCTTTTGATCTGATAGCCAAATGTCTTCAGTATGCAACAAAAAAAACAAAAACAAAGGAATTGTCCTTGCCGTTCCAATACTTTTGGAGGGGACTGTAATTTCATTCAGGTGTCTTGCGCAAGTTTACCGTCTTGAACAGTAGTCACGCTATAACTCCACATTCACTGGGAGAAAATATTCATGCCATAACTGACTTTTGGTGTTCATTGTGAGGAGGGTACGAACAATCTCAGAAACGTTGAACGATGCAATGCGAAAGATTGAGCCGGTTTTCTGCAGCACTGACGACGTCATCGTGAGGGTTTGAAATGTGGAGTCACTCTTTGATGACGCAAGGACAAAGATTGAATTGCAACTTTCAATCCATTTATGTCATGTGACGATGACAGTACATGGAAGAATATATTGACCTGCGGCGGAGCATGACAAGTAGTCGCACTTTGAGATGCGCTGTCCATGGTTCTCAAACATTTTTAATGGGTGGCTCGAAATTATTATTATTTTTTTTTTGTGTCAGAATTAAATATTCATATATTTATCTACAGGTTTAGAAATATGTCCATTAGAATTGCTGAAAAAGTTCGATCTCTTGTTCTCATTGTTGTAATTGGACCTACTATAGTCTTCTACATGAAGGGAAGATTTTTGGGGGGGAAACTACGGCAACTTTTTGTTGTTGCTGTCTTGTTATTTATTATTATTATTGTTGTTATCGAGTTTCGTGGATTGAATTGACACTGTCCGTCACTGCAAATAGTGTGAGAAGTTGGTTGTAGTTGACCCGAACGTCCACTAGAGGACAGAGTGGACCGTGGCATTGGAGCAGCCTCGTCCGCGGCGCGGGGCTCCTCCCAAATGTGCGTGATGTTTGTCGTCAGTGGAACAAAGAAGCTCAGACGGTGAAAGAGACCGATGCGACGGGGATCGCTCCACGGACTTGGTTTGGCTTTTTCCTTCATCTTCGGTGGGAAATCTTTTGGCAGCATTTCTAGCTCGTGTCTGGAATGACGCGTGCGGCGGGCAGATGGAGCTCTGTGCGGATGTATTTGCTCTTCGTGCTGCTGGAGTGTTACTGGGAAGCCGTGTGCGGCCAGCTCTCTTACTCCGTGGCGGAGGAGGTGAATGCGGGGACCGTCGTGGGAAACATCGCCAAGGATTTGAGCCTCAGCGTGCGGGATTTGGAGTCCCGCATGTTGCAGATCGTTGCGGGAACCCAGAGGAAATATTTCGAGGTCGACCTCAAGACTGGTGTCCTCTTCGTGAGTGAGAGAATCGACCGAGAGGAACTGTGCAGAAAACAAGCCAAGTGTTCCCTCGGCGTAGAAGCCATGATTAGTAATCCGTTAAGATTGTACCGTATTGAAATAACAATATTAGATGGAAATGACAATTATCCAGTATTTTCTAGCCATGCACAGGTGCTAAACATTAGTGAAACTACAGCAATAGGATCGAAATTTCCTCTGCACGCAGCTCATGATGCAGACGTGGGTAAGAATTCCGTCAATTCATACAAGCTCAGCCAGAATGAACATTTCTCTCTTGAGGCGCAGAAAGGCGAAAGTGTGACGCCAGAATTAGTGCTGCAGAAGCTTTTGGACCGAGAAAAACAGGCCGTGATCACACTCACGTTGACGGCAATTGATGGAGGAACGCCGGCAAAATCGGGCACGATGACCATTGTTGTCAACGTGTTAGATAGCAACGACAATGCTCCTGTATTTAGTCAAAATCTGTACAAAGCGAGTGTACATGAGAATATTGCGATTGGCACATCCATAATAACGTTAAATGCGACTGATTTAGATGCGGGAGAAAATGGACAAGTGTTCTATTCTTTCAGTGCAGGAGGACGAGTGGAAGAAACAAATATGTTTTTTATTGATGAAAAAAGTGGAACAGTAAGAACGAAGGAAAATATTGACTTTGAACAAACAAATGCATTTGAACTCCGAATACAAGCCAGTGATGGCGGCTCATCTCCGTTAACCTCTCACGCCAAATTGCTGATCGAGGTTTTCGATGTCAATGACAATGCCCCTGAAATTTCAGTGACATCTTTGATGAGCACAGTGAAAGAAGACGCGACAATCGGCACCGCCATTGCAATTGTGTCTGTGCTGGACAAAGATGGCGGAAAAAACGGTTTGGTGCACTGTCGAATGAAGAATAATGCGCCTTTTAAACTGGAGTCCAATTATAAGAACTCCTTTTCCTTGGTTGTCGGCGGTCCTCTCGACAGAGAGAGCGTATCTGCGTACAACGTCAGCATCATCGCAAGCGACGAAGGCGCTCCGCCTCTGTCCGGCACCAGCGTTATTCGCGTGCACGTCTCAGACGTCAACGACAACAAGCCTCGCTTCTCGGAGCCCCTCGTTAATGTTTACATCAAAGAAAATAGTCCGCCGGGAGCGCTGATACATAAAGTGACTGCGGTCGATGACGACGTCGATCAAAACGGGCGCCTGACTTACTCGTTGCTGCAAAGTAGCACCGACTCGATTCCGATAACGACGATGCTAAACATCGACTCGGAGAGCGGCGACATCGTCACTTTGCAGTCGTTCGACTACGAGACGCTGAAGACGTTGGAGTTCAAGGTTCAGGCCGCAGACCGCGGCGTTCCCCCGCTCAGCGGCGAGGCGAGCGTCAACGTTTTCATCCTGGACGAGAACGACAACAGTCCCGGCATCCTGCCGCCCTATTCCGAGCACGGCTCGGCGAACGGCGAGAGCGTCCCCTATTCCGCCGAAGCGGGCTACTTTGTGGCCAAGATCAGGGCCGTGGACGCGGACTCGGGATACAACGCGCTGCTCTCCTATCACCTGTCCGAGCCCAAAGGCGGCGGCGGCGGCGGCGGCGAGCTCTTCCGGATCGGAAGCGGCACCGGGGAGATTCGGACCAAGAGGAGAATGAGTGACGATGACCTGAAAAGTCACCCCTTGGTGGTGTTGGTGTGCGATCACGGAGAAGCCTCCCTGTCGGCTACTGTGTCTATTGATGTGCTGGTGCTGGAAAGCACAGCCGACATCCGCACTCAGTTCAGACACGTGCCCAGAAAGGAGGAGAGCTTCTCCCGTTTCCACTTGTATCTGCTCATCGCCATTGCGGCCGTGTCGCTCGTCTTTCTGCTCAGCCTGCTGGCTTTCGTGGCCTTCAAGTGCCGCGGGCGGACGGACGGCGCCCCGATGATCGCCGCCCACCCCGACGGGAGCTGGTCTTACTCCCAAGCCACTCAGCAGTATGACGTGTGTTTGGGCTCGGACACGCTCAAGAGCGACCTGGTGCTCTTCCCCTCGCCCTTTCCGCCGGGGGAAGCGGAACTCATCAGCATTCACGGCGGGGACACCTTCGGCAGGACTCAGACTTTGCCTCATAGCGAGAAGGTAGGCTGGCAATGTTTTTGTCTTCCGAGGTTCTTTGTATTTCTCGTCACGTGTTGATGTCGTGCGCATTCACGTGTCGCCAACAGTGCAACTCACATGAAGCACGAAGTTCTCGTGGTCTTTTGAAAAGTGACTTTGAAGCCGTTGAATTTCCGCATTGCTTTCTGTCAAGCTGCTCGACTACGAATCGCACCTGTGACCTCATTTATCGCGACGACAGCCCATAATCTTGACGTAACTTGTTCCGGGAAGGGAAAAGTGTGGAACGGTTCAATTATCGTGTGTTGTCAATGTACGCTGTGGAACGATGACACAAATGTGACGCTGAGTACTTAACATTTGAATCTGTTGACATCTGTAAAGGTGACATCCTTCGATGAAAGAGTTTGTACCCGTTGACATACATGGCGGCTTTTACGCATCACTCAGGAAGGTTTCTACGTGAACTACTACTAGCTTGTTGTCCGTGGTCCTGAAAAGGTGCTTTCTTTTCGACACATCATCAGGATTGTGTACGTGAATGAATTTACATCTTGAGATGGACAGTCCCCTCCGAAAGTATTGGAACAGCAAGGTCAATTGCTTTGTTTTGCTTGTATACTGGGGACATTTGGTTTTCGTATCAAAAGATGAATATGAGACAAAGTCTGAAGTCCAGCTTTTATTTCATGGTATGTTCATCTAGATATGTTGAACAACTGAGGACAGAGCACCGTTTGTTTGAGGACACCCACTTTTCAAGTGAGCAAAAGTATTGGAACAGACATGATTCAATGAACTTCAAGTGAATAATATTTCATATTTGGTGGCATAACCCTTACTTGCAATAATGGCATCAAGCCTGCCACCCATTGACTTCACCAGACTGTCTGTCGCATTCTTCATTTGAAATGCTTTTCCAGGCCTTTTCTGCAGCCTCTTTCAGTTCTTGTTGGTTTCTGGGGGTTTCTCCCTTCAGGCTCCTCTTCAGGAGGTAAAATGCATGCTCTATGGGGTTAAGGTCTGGTGACTGACTTGGCCAGTCAAACACCTTCCACTTTTTCCTCCTGATGAAGTCCTTTGTTGTGTTGGCAGTGTGTTTTGGGTCATTGTCTTGTTGCATGATGAAGCTTCTCCCAATTAGTTTGGATGCATTTTTCTGTAAACTTCTAGACATTTAGGCCATAACGCAAGATGCAAACCTCTCATCAGTAAAAAGAAATTGAAGGCCAGATAGGATTTTTGCAAAGTAGTACAGAGAGGAGCCACAAAGGTTTTGGAACAAAGTTTTATGGACTGATGAGACCAAGATTAACCCCTACCAAAGTGATGGAAAGGCCAAAGTATGGAGAAAAAAATGATCTGCTTATGATTCAAAACACACAAGGTCATCTGTGAAGCATGGTGGAGGTCAATTCATGGCTTGAACGGGCTCACTACATGTAACTCATGATGGTAGCAGCAGAATGAATTCTCAAGTCTACAAAACCATTTTGTCTGGCAATTTACAGAAAAATGCATCCAAACTAATCGGGAGAAGCTTCGTCATGCAACAAGACAATGACCCAACACAACAAAGGACTTTATCAGAGGGAAAAAGTGGAATGTCTTTGACTGGTCAAGTCAGTCACCAGACCTTAACCCAATTGAGCATGCATGTTACCTCCTGAAGTGGAGCCTAAAGGGAGAAACCCCCAGAAACCAACAAGAACCGAAAGAGGCTGCAGTAAAGGCCTGGAAAAGCATTTCAAATGAAGAAAGCGACAGTCTGCGCAGGCTTGATGCAGTTATTGCAAGTAAGGGTTACGCCACCAAATATGAAATATTATTCACTTGAAGTTCATTGAATCATGTCTGTTCCAATACTTTTGCTCACTCGAAAAGTGGGCGGCTTCAAACAAAAGGTTGGTTAACACATCTCGATCTAAATAGCAGGACATGAAAGCTGGAATTGGGAACTGTCGCCTCATTTTCATCTTTTGATCTGATACCCAAATGTCTTCAGTATGCAACAAAAACAAAGGAATTGTCCTTGCCGTTCCAATACTTTTGGAGGGGACTGTAATTTCATTCAGGTGTCTTGCGCAAGTTTACCGTCTTGAACAGTAGTCACGCTATAACTCCACATTCACTGGGAGAAACTATTCATGCCATAACTGACTTTTGGTGTTCATTGCGAGGAGGGTACGAACAATCTCAGAAACGTTGAACGATGCAATGCGAAAGATTGAGCCGGTTTTCTGCAGCACTGACGACGTCATCGTGAGGGTTTGAAATGTGGAGTCACTCTTTGATGACGCAAGGACAAAGATTGAATTGCAACTTTCAATCCATTTATGTCATGTGACGATGACAGGACATGGAAGAATATATTGACCTGCGGCGGAGCATGACAAGTAGTCGCACTTTGGGATGCGCTGTCCATGGTTCTCAAACATTTTTAATGGGTGGCTCGAAATTATTATTATTATTTTTTTTTTTTGTGTCAGAATTAAATATTCATATATTTATCTACAGGTTTAGAAATATGTCCATTAGAATTGCTGAAAAAGTTCGATCTCTTGTTCTCATTGTTGTAATTGGACCAACTATAGTCTTCTACATGAAGGGAAGATTTTTTGGGGGGAAACTACGGCAACTTTTTGTTGTTGCTGTCTTGTTATTTATTATTATTATTGTTGTTATCGAGTTTCGTGGATTGAATTGACACTGTCCGTCACTGCAAATAGTGTGAGAAGTTGGTTGTAGTTGACCCGAACGTCCACTAGAGGACAGAGTGGACCGTGGCATTGGAGCAGCCTCGTCCGCGGCGCGGGGCTCCTCCCAAATGTGCGTGATGTTTGTCGTCAGTGGAACAAAGAAGCTCAGACGGTGAAAGAGACCGATGCGACGGGGATCGCTCCACGGACTTGGTTTGGCTTTTTCCTTCATCTTCGGTGGGAAATCTTTTGGCAGCATTTCTAGCTCGTGTCTGGAATGACGCGTGCGGCGGGCAGATGGAGCTCTGTGCGGATGTATTTGCTCTTCGTGCTGCTGGAGTGTTACTGGGAAGCCGTGTGCGGCCAGCTCTCTTACTCCGTGGCGGAGGAGGTGAATGCGGGGACCGTCGTGGGAAACATCGCCAAGGATTTGAGCCTCAGCGTGCGGGATTTGGAGTCCCGCATGTTGCAGATCGTTGCGGGAACCCAGAGGAAATATTTCGAGGTCGACCTCAAGACTGGTGTCCTCTTCGTGAGTGAGAGAATCGACCGAGAGGAACTGTGCAGAAAACAAGCCAAGTGTTCCCTCGGCGTAGAAGCCATGATTAGTAATCCGTTAAGATTGTACCGTATTGAAATAACAATATTAGATGGAAATGACAATTATCCAGTATTTTCTAGCCATGCACAGGTGCTAAACATTAGTGAAACTACAGCAATAGGATCGAAATTTCCTCTGCACGCAGCTCATGATGCAGACGTGGGTAAGAATTCCGTCAATTCATACAAGCTCAGCCAGAATGAACATTTCTCTCTTGAGGCGCAGAAAGGCGAAAGTGTGACGCCAGAATTAGTGCTGCAGAAGCTTTTGGACCGAGAAAAACAGGCCGTGATCACACTCACGTTGACGGCAATTGATGGAGGAACGCCGGCAAAATCGGGCACGATGACCATTGTTGTCAATGTGTTAGATAGCAACGACAATGCTCCTGTATTTAATCAAAATCTGTACAAAGCGAGTGTACATGAGAATATTGCGATTGGCACATCAATAATAACGTTAAATGCGACTGATTTAGATGCGGGAGAAAATGGACAAGTGTTCTATTCTTTCAGTGCAGGAGGACGAGTGGAAGAAACAAATATGTTTTTTATTGATGAAAAAAGTGGAACAGTAAGAACGAAGGAAAATATTGACTTTGAACAAACAAATGCATTTGAACTCCGAATACGAGCCAGTGATGGCGGCTCATCTCCGTTAACCTCTCACGCCAAATTGCTGATCGAGGTTTTCGATGTCAATGACAATGCCCCTGAAATTTCAGTGACATCTTTGATGAGCACAGTGAAAGAAGACGCGACAATCGGCACCGCCATTGCAATTGTGTCTGTGCTGGACAAAGATGGCGGAAAAAAACGGTTTGGTGCACTGTCGAATGAAGAATAATGCGCCTTTTAAACTGGAGTCCAATTATAAGAACTCCTTTTCCTTGGTTGTCGGCGGTCCTCTCGACAGAGAGAGCGTATCTGCGTACAACGTCAGCATCATCGCAAGCGACGAAGGCGCTCCGCCTCTGTCCGGCACCAGCGTTATTCGCGTGCACGTCTCAGACGTCAACGACAACAAGCCTCGCTTCTCGGAGCCCCTCGTTAATGTTTACATCAAAGAAAATAGTCCGCCGGGAGCGCTGATACATAAAGTGACTGCGGTCGATGACGACGTCGATCAAAACGGGCGCCTGACTTACTCGTTGCTGCAAAGTAGCACCGACTCGATTCCGATAACGACGATGCTAAGCATCGACTCGGAGAGCGGCGACATCGTCACTTTGCAGTCGTTCGACTACGAGACGCTGAAGACGTTGGAGTTCAAGGTTCAGGCCGCAGACCGCGGCGTTCCGCTGCTGAGCGGCGAGGCGAGCGTCAACGTTTTCATCCTGGACGAGAACGACAACAGTCCCGGCATCCTGCCGCCCTATTCCGAGCACGGCTCGGCGAACGGCGAGAGCGTCCCCTATTCCGCCGAAGCGGGCTACTTTGTGGCCAAGATCAGGGCCGTGGACGCGGACTCGGGATACAACGCGCTGCTCTCCTATCACCTGTCCGAGCCCAAAGGCGGCGGCGGCGGCGGCGGCGAGCTCTTCCGGATCGGAAGCGGCACCGGGGAGATTCGGACCAAGAGGAGAATGAGTGACGATGACCTGAAAAGTCACCCCTTGGTGGTGTTGGTGTGCGATCACGGAGAAGCCTCCCTGTCGGCTACTGTGTCTATTGATGTGCTGGTGCTGGAAAGCACAGCCGACATCCGCACTCAGTTCAGACACGTGCCCAGAAAGGAGGAGAGCTTCTCCCGTTTCCACTTGTATCTGCTCATCGCCATTGCGGCCGTGTCGCTCGTCTTTCTGCTCAGCCTGCTGGCTTTCGTGGCCTTCAAGTGCCGCGGACGGACGGACGGCGCCCCGATGATCGCCGCCCACCCCGACGGGAGCTGGTCTTACTCCCAAGCCACTCAGCAGTATGACGTGTGTTTGGGCTCGGACACGCTCAAGAGCGACCTGGTGCTCTTCCCCTCGCCCTTTCCGCCGGGGGAAGCGGAACTCATCAGCATTCACGGCGGGGACACCTTCGGCAGGACTCAGACTTTGCCTCATAGCGAGAAGGTAAGAAGACGATAGTGTATTTCTTGAACTTAACTGTAAAGCCATGGGACAGACACAAGGAGGAGGGAAATGCAACAGTTTCTGCAATAATGATTGCTAAAAGATGAAACTAAGTTATATTTCCTGGAGCTCCATCGTTGTGTGTGTGTGTGTGGGGGGGGGGGCGCATGGTTTCAGGCAGTGATTCAGCCAGGAGGTTGTGGCACCTTCGTGCACGCGCCGTGAGCGATCATCAGGGCTGCCACAGGAAATCATGCAATTGCACTCAAGTGGTCTGAAAATGATTGATTCATGACAAACATATATTTGTGCATCTATTTGCGCCAATGATGTATCGTGACTGGCATTCCAGTCCAATGAATCTGTGTAGCCACCTTTTGCTCTTCACACAACAGATTAGTTTGGTGCTCAAGCCAACAGGGCCAGATTGTAAACTGTCGTACACGGAGACAAGATCCTCATTCTTTCAGGATGTGTGCTTTTTGCGACCCTGTTTACGGCGTTGTGCCGTGCGACCTTTCCTTGTGTAAATGTTGGGAAACTGGTTTCAGATGCACGCGGTTCCATGATGGAAGTGAATGGAGCTGTTGCCGGTTCCTTGTTTGGAGAGCGCAGCAGCATACATGCGTCTGTCCATGGTCCTGAAACTTCAAAGTTTCTTAGTACTGTTTTCAGCAAAAATGAAATCATAGTTTTGTTTTGTTTTTTTGCCTCAACTACTTCATCATCTTCGCTGCTGAATTCCTTTCGGACATTGTCTCAAAATGATTTCCCCGTTTGTGCACTTTTGCCGGTGACGAGACACGGGCTGGCTTTGATCAATGTTGACGTCATCTGTGTGTGAACTTGAACGTTCACGTGCCATGAAATTGACACAGGACAGTATTGAGTACACCTTGCAGCTCTTACAGTTAAGGCAAGCGGCCACACGAGGGCAGTCGAGACCATCACATGCTCAAAGTCCGTCGGACTCCGCCCAAATGAAGGCGACTGTGCGTTTATTCCGGCTTTGTCACAAAACGGTGGGGTGGACGGACGAGTGCGACAGCGCGTCGCTCGCTTTCTGCTAAAATCACATTCTGTCCTTTCACTAAAATGAAGAATCATAGAGAGGACGTGGAGGACGCTTCCCTTACTGGTCAATTCACGTCGGATGCAACAATGTCGAGGAAGACGACACGGAGCTCACTGAGGATTTATTTGGCCTTTGTTCTGTTGGATTGTTGTTGCCCGGCGGCATACGGACAGCTCTCTTACACCGTTTCCGAGGAGGCAAAGGTGGGGACCTTTGTTGGAAACGTGGCCAAAGATTTCAACCTCAACGTGCACGAGTTGGACGAGCGCACGTTTCGGATTGTGAGTGGCTCAAAAAGGAAATATTTCGAGGTGAATGTGAAAACTGGCTTTCTTTATGTGAGTGAGCGCGTCGACCGAGAGGAGCTGTGCGCTCAGGCTGCAGCATGCACCGTCAATGTCGAGGCGGTTATCAACAAACCTTTAAAGCTCTATCGGCTGGAAATCAATATCGCCGACATTAATGACAATGCGCCGTATTTCCTGGAGAAGGTTCAGACAATTCACATCGCGGAGAGCACTTTGCCCGGGGCGACTTTTGGTTTCATCGGTGCGTCGGATCTCGACGTTGGGACGAATAGTGTGACTGCGTACACGATCAGTCCGAATGATTATTTTTCTCTCGATTCGCGCAAAGGGGGCGAGAGTGTGGCTTCTAAGCTCGTGCTGCAGAAGCCATTAGATCGAGAGAAACAACGTTCCGTTACGCTGACTGTGACCGCAGTGGACGGCGGGAATCCACCCAAATCCGGCACGTGTCAAATTCAGATCAACGTTTTAGACAATAACGACAATCCTCCTTTGTTTAGCAGTTCTCTGTATAAAACGCGGATTGCTGAAAACTCACCGCGAAATAAAACGGTCATCGCCTTGAATGCAGCTGACGCCGATGATGGCTCGAATGGTGAAATCGAATTTTCACTGAGGAGTAAAGGGCAGGATCGTGTTCTAGATTTATTTGGAATTCATCCGAAAACAGGCGTCATTTTTGTCAAAGGAAAAATTGACTATGAAGCAAATTCTGCCTTTGAGATTCACGCGCAGGCCACAGACAAAGGTCATCCGCCCATGTCCACTGATTGTAAAGTGCTGGTCGAAGTGGAGGACATCAATGACAATGCTCCCGAGATGAGCGTGACGTCACTGCTGCGCACAGTTCAGGAGGATGCCGAGGTCGGCACCGCTGTCGCTCTCGTCTCCGTCATGGACAACGACGGAGGAAGCAACGGTGTCGTTAAAGTTGCCATTGCAAATAAGACTCCTTTTCAATTGGACACAAATTATCAAAACTATTATTCGTTAATAGTCAATGGGCCGCTGGACAGGGAGACTCAAAGCGACTATAACATCACGATTGTGGCGATTGACGAAGGCGCTCCACCTCTGTCCGGCACCAGCGTTATTCGCGTGCACGTCTCAGACGTCAACGACAACAAGCCTCGCTTCTCGGAGCCCCTCGTTAATGTTTACATCAAAGAAAATAGTCCGCCGGGAGCGCTGATACATAAAGTGACTGCGGTCGATGACGACGTCCATCAAAACGGGCGCCTGACTTACTCGTTGCTGCAAAGTAGCACCGACTCGATTCCGATAACGACGATGCTAAACATCGACTCGGAGAGCGGCGACATCGTCACTTTGCAGTCGTTCGACTACGAGGCGCTGAAGACGTTGGAGTTCAAGGTTCAGGCCGCAGACCGCGGCGTTCCCCCGCTGAGCGGCGAGGCGAGCGTCAACGTTTTCATCCTGGACGAGAACGACAACAGTCCCGGCATCCTGCCGCCCTATTCCGAGCACGGCTCGGCGAACGGCGAGAGCGTCCCCTATTCCGCCGAAGCGGGCTACTTTGTGGCCAAGATCAGGGCCGTGGACGCGGACTCGGGATACAACGCGCTGCTCTCCTATCACCTGTCCGAGCCCAAAGGCGGCGGCGGCGGCGGCGACGAGCTCTTCCGGATCGGAAGCGGCACCGGGGAGATTCGGACCAAGAGGAGAATGAGTGACGATGACCTGAAAAGTCACCCCTTGGTGGTGTTGGTGTGCGATCACGGAGAAGCCTCCCTGTCGGCTACTGTGTCTATTGATGTGCTGGTGCTGGAAAGCACAGCCGACATCCGCACTCAGTTCAGACACGTGCCCAGAAAGGAGGAGAGCTTCTCCCGTTTCCACTTGTATCTGCTCATCGCCATTGCGGCCGTGTCGCTCGTCTTTCTGCTCAGCCTGCTGGCTTTCGTGGCCTTCAAGTGCCGCGGACGGACGGACGGCGCCCCGATGATCGCCGCCCACCCCGACGGGAGCTGGTCTTACTCCCAAGCCACTCAGCAGTATGACGTGTGTTTGGGCTCGGACACGCTCAAGAGCGACCTGGTGCTCTTCCCCTCGCCCTTTCCGCCGGGGGAAGCGGAACTCATCAGCATTCACGGCGGGGACACCTTCGGCAGGACTCAGACTTTGCCTCATAGCGAGAAGGTAGGAAAATCCCATTAACTCGAACGCTCATGCGATTCACACAGTAATTAAAAATAGAATGTTTTGCAGCTTGATTGTCCCACTTGTACGATTCGATTCTAGCTATGTAGAAACCTTTTCAAGATTGTAAAATACAAATGAAAGATGTGGATTAGGTTAGGTCCTTCAAATATACATAAAAGAGATCAATGGGATGAACTTATATTATAATACAATTAACTTAGAATGATTTCGTGAGCAATGAACTAATACAGATCAGACATGGAGTTATTTGTATTATTCTGAGTATATACGCCTTTCTTCAAGATCTGTGTTCGAAAGGCACACGGATTCCAAGTTCGGGATCTCGTGTGGCATGGAGTTTGGAACTTGCATAGTTTTAGCTCACAAGGGTCCTTGCTCGGTTGCGGCGAGAAGGACGAAGAGGACTGCAGGATTTGTGTATCATTTGTCAAAGGATGTCTGATGTCATGGGCAGCCCTAAATGAATATTCATGTGATTTTTAACTCGGAATATGTGACAGAGCGGCAATGATGTGTTCAACGGGGTCATTTACGCGAAGTTTGATTGTTTCGGAGCCTTCAGTCGCCTTTGGACAACTACAGCATCAACTATAACAGCATTGTGCGACGGTACTCTGTTGCCAAATTGCAGATGAAGTCGAGCATAAAGTGGAGTTGTTTTCTCAAAGCTCTGCTTTGAAATGAGGTTTCTTTTTTTTTTTTTTTTTTTTTTGTAAACTAACTCTTGAGACGCTCTCCGTGGTCCTGAAATGCATGCGTGCTCAAGTGCTGTCCATAGTTCTGATTTATTTCAACCCACTTCCTTAAAATACTGTGGGGTACCTTGAAATGAAGAGGGAGACACAAGCATGGGGGCGTAGTAGACAACTAATACGGGGAAATATATATTCTAAGCCTAGATATTATTCGGAATTGAAACAAAAAAAAAAAAAAAAAAAAAAGGGGTAAAGCGGGTTGCCGGCTCGCGTGTGTTCCCGTTCCTCATATTATTTCAACATCTCCATTTGACTTCAAACTGCATTTCCCCATAACGGTCACAAGGTGTCGCCGGAGACCGTGCTACAGAATTGCGTCCGCCGTGCAGAAACTCCTCCGACGTCGAAAAACGTCACGAACGGGGAGTGTTCAGCGTCGACTCAACCCGGTTAACAGTCAGACGAGCCACGCGAAGCGAACGGGAGCGGCAAGCGATACGTCGAAGGATATCCATTTGTATTTTGGTTTTCATTGCCTGTGGATATTTACCAAAGGAAAACGGAATTGGTGTTGTCGAGTTGAGCAGGAATGGCTTCTCCGGACCAGTGGCGAACCATCGGGGGCCTTTTTGTCACTCTGCTTTGTGTGTGCGGCCGGACCGCGGCTCAGATATCCTACTCCATCTCGGAGGAGGTAGACAAAGGGAGCGCGGTGGGAAATCTCGCCAAGGATTTCAACCTCAGCGTGCAGCAACTCCAAGCCGCGGGGCTGCGCGTCAACTCCGCGTACAAAAAGCGATATTTCGACGTCAATCTGCAATCTGGAATCTTGGTCGTTAGCGAGAGAATAGACAGGGAGGAGCTGTGCCCCAACGCGTTGAAATGTTCTTTAAATATCGAAGCCGCGTTGAGTCATCCGCGCAGGCTTCACCAAATCGAGGTTGTGATTCATGACGTCAATGACAACGCTCCGGTTTTCAGTCAACAAACCGCAACAATAGATTTGTATGAAAATTACTTTCTCGGGGAAAGGCATCCACTGCCACTCGCACATGACGCGGACGTGGGCGCCAACTCGGTGGAAACGTATCAATTAAAGCCGAACGAATACTTTGTCTTGGCTGCGCAAAGCAACGGCGGAAGTGCATCTGCCGAGTTACTGCTGCACAAAGCATTAGACAGAGAAAAGCAGCCGGTCGTCGACCTCACGCTTCTTGCCATCGATGGAGGAAAACCTCCCAAATCAGGCTCCATCCAAATCCTCATCAATGTCCTTGATGTCAACGACAATTCTCCTGTGTTCAGCCAGTCTCTCTACAAGGTCCGAGTTGTTGAAAATGCAGACATCGGCACGCAGTTGCTAAGGCTTTCCGCTACCGATTTGGACGATGGCGTGAATGGGCAACTGACCTATTCGTTTGCGGAAAGGGGGCGTTTTCACCCCGACCACGTGTTTGCCTTGGATGAAAATACAGGCGAGATCAGTGTTCGAGGTGATATTGATTATGAGGACACTCCAGCCTACGAGATTGGCGTTCAAGTGCGGGACAAAGGCGTTCCTCCTCGCTTGGCGCACAGCAAAGTCTTAGTGGAGGTCATTGACGTCAATGACAACGCGCCGGAAATCACCGTGTCGTCTCTCATGAGTCCTGTGAAAGAGGACGCCGAGATAGGCGCTGCCGTTGCCATGGTGAGGATTACTGATAAGGATGGGGGTCAAAATGGCCAGACCAAGTGCCTCGTTGTTGGATCTGTGCCATTCATGTTAAAGTTGAACTATAAAAATTACTACTCGCTGTTGGTTGCCGGGCCTCTTGACCGAGAGCGAACATCCCGGCATCTCGTCACACTCGCCGCCACTGACGAAGGAACGCCGGCTCGGTCCGCCACACGAGTCATCGACGTTCAAGTTTCGGATGTCAATGACAATCCGCCTCGTTTCGCCGAGCGTGAAATTAATATTTACGTGAAGGAGAATAGTCCGGTCGGAACGACGATTTACACTTTGACGACGACGGACGCCGATTCGGTTGACAACGGAAAAGCATCTTATCGTTTGATTGACAGTTCTTTTAAAACGACACAAACGGCTTCATTGATAAACATCGACTCGGAGAGCGGCGACATCGTCACTTTGCAGTCGTTCGACTACGAGGCGCTGAAGACGTTCGAGTTCAAAGTTCAGGCCGCAGATCGCGGCGTTCCCCCGCTGAGCGGCGAGGCGAGCGTCAACGTTTTCATCCTGGACGAGAACGACAACAGTCCCGGCATCCTGCCGCCCTATTCCGAGCACGGCTCGGCGAACGGCGAGAGCGTCCCCTATTCCGCCGAAGCGGGCTACTTTGTGGCCAAGATCAGGGCCGTGGACGCGGACTCGGGATACAACGCGCTGCTCTCCTATCACCTGTCCGAGCCCAAAGGCGGCGGCGGCGGCGGCGAGCTCTTCCGGATCGGAAGCGGCACCGGGGAGATTCGGACCAAGAGGAGAATGAGTGACGATGACCTGAAAAGTCACCCCTTGGTGGTGTTGGTGTGCGATCACGGAGAAGCCTCCCTGTCGGCTACTGTGTCTATTGATGTGCTGGTGCTGGAAAGCACAGCCGACATCCGCACTCAGTTCAGACACGTGCCCAGAAAGGAGGAGAGCTTCTCCCGTTTCCACTTGTATCTGCTCATCGCCATTGCGGCCGTGTCGCTCGTCTTTCTGCTCAGCCTGCTGGCTTTCGTGGCCTTCAAGTGCCGCGGACGGACGGACGGCGCCCCGATGATCGCCGCCCACCCCGACGGGAGCTGGTCTTACTCCCAAGCCACTCAGCAGTATGACGTGTGTTTGGGCTCGGACACGCTCAAGAGCGACCTGGTGCTCTTCCCCTCGCCCTTTCCGCCGGGGGAAGCGGAACTCATCAGCATTCACGGCGGGGACACCTTCGGCAGGACTCAGACTTTGCCTCATAGCGAGAAGGTAGGCTGGCAATTTGTATATTTTGTTCCGTATACCTGACTGCCTCTAGTCTGACGGTTAATAGCAACATATAAACTATCATAGCTTGAACACAAGTAACAACACGGTTGCTGATATCAAACTTCCCCAGTAGTTGTGACAACATATTGCTCGTCTCAAACATGTCTAAGCACAAGAATCACGCTTACAATCGTCAAATAATCATAATCTATCACAGATGGAGGAGCGAATTTGATTTTCCTCTGCATTTTGCACTCAGGCTGTAGGCTGCTATAAACCGGCTGGTGTCGGTTTCACACGAAGGCCTCGTGTGTTCCTTGTAATGTTGGCTCGACTCTGGTCGTCTCTGTGGTCCTGAACTTCCATTCTTTGCTTGACACGAGCACTCATTTTCTACTTGGCGCTGGAAAACAACAACTCAAATGTCACTGTCCGTGGTGCTGGACTTGCTGTTGGTACACTTTTGCGACTTCTTCATCTCATGTATCAGATTAGGAATCGATCCATCAGTTTCGTATCTGCCGCCGGCCGGTCCCGTTCAGAGCGGCGGGGAGCTGGAGCCGATGCCAGTTTACGACAGGCGAACGGCGGACTGCCCCCGTTGACTGGGCATCAGTCGATCGCAGTCACACCGTGACTGAGTGGGAACTGAAACCACACCGGCTGAAGTCAGGGGAGGCAAGATTTGCAGGAGTGTCAAACTCGTTTTTGTCACGGGGTCGGTACGGTTTCCCCCGGAGGGCCGTCGTGACTGTGGAACCATCAAATAAACGTTTAACTGCTTCATTTTGCGTTACGTATACACAACAAACTGATGGATCAGTCGTTCTGAAATCAGAACGAAGTCAGGGATAATAGTTTGTTCAACTTTGTAGTCACGTTACTGTAAAAAGGTGGTTGGTAACCAAAGAATGCTTGCATTATATCAACTGATGTATTTATTTGATTTGTATTTATCTATTTATTTATTTTGATGTATAGAATTTGACAAGTTGACGCAAATGATTTGCTCATGCGGGCCACATAAAACGATGTGGTGGGCCGGATGTGGCCCCCGGGCTTCGTGTTTGACAGCGACAATTTACACCATCGGTGACTCCAAATTAAGTGTGATCATTATGATTACACGTTGCAGTGGTGGTAGCAGTAAGAGTAACGTTAGAATTGATACATGTTTGTTTGTTTTGTTTGGCGTCAACAACATATGGGAAGAAGTTAGTTTTAAGTTTAAGCAGTCGTTTTTTGTTGTTGTTCTGAAGATGCTATTCACGAAAGTGGAAGATGATATGAAATATTTCCACGTGTTGTCAGCTGCCAGGGTTAAATACGTGATTTTGAAAGTTAATGTTGTTGTTTTGACGTCATTCTGTCACGTGTGACTGTAAAGAGAGAGACTTACCACCTTAAATTGACCACACGGGGTCGCAGGAGACCGTAGATATGAAGGAGCGTATTCGACGGCCCCTCAGTCGTTTTGCTCCGCCCCGGCTGGGGAGAAAGAAATCGTCACGAGCCGATAGTTGATGCGCAGAAGGCGCGCAGAGACGCACGGAAACCGCGCGACAGCAACGCTGCATTGGGCGGAATTATCTCCATGTGGAGAAATGAGAACGGAATTCCGCTCATCTCTCGCCGCATTGACGATGAGGACGCGTCAACAAAGACGGGATTTTTGGATGTTCTTTGCTTTGCTTCTTTGTGCTTCCGGCTCGCCCGCTGCGCAACTGTCCTTCTCCATGAACGAGGAGGCGAACAAAGGCTTCGTGCTGGGGAACATCGCCAAGGATTTCGACCTCAACGTGCACGAGCTGCACACCAGAGGTCTGCGTGTGGTCTCCAGCTACGGGAAAGAGTATTTCAACGTGAATTTACAAAGCGGTAACCTATTTGTGAACGAAAGAG